>NC_073258.2:43674469-43977500 GCF_029289425.2 Pan paniscus | reverse complement strand
TGTTTTCATTGTATAACTGAAAATAGCCAAACAGTACAAAAGCAAGACTTTCAAGATATCTAAAAGAGAGGCCGTGGCAGAACTAAAGGATCATGCCATTTCTTCCCCTAGAGGCAAGAACTAGTATTAATATGATACTTAGTAGGGACCAGGAAATGCTGATTCACTTGATTCCCATAATAAGCCTCTAAGGCAGATATTAATGTTATCCTCGTTATATAGATTATATCATTATATAGATGCCTAATGTCACTCAGGTGTTAATAGCATAGCTATTATCTGAATTGAGGAAGTCTGTATTCCCTATCACCAGAATAAAATTTTTCAAACATAAACATATATTGAAATTATGTGGAGAACTTGTTAAAACAGACTGCTGGGTCCCACTTCTAGAGTTTCTGATTTAGTAGGGCTTGAGTCAGATCCAAGAATTTGAAATCTAACAAGATCCAAAGTAATGCAGATAAGGCTGGCCTACGACCCTACTGCCTTTCGTTATTGCACATAATAGCCCTTGGTATGTCACTACTTTCCTACCTAGGATTCTGCAGCACTCATGCTGCAAATGGCACAACACAAGTGTGATTATTAGACTGTCAGTTCCTCAGGGTCATAATTAATCACCCAACCATAACACCACAGATATGTCAAACTTTTTGATCAATAGACTAGGTAAAAAAAAAATACAAGTGCACTAATGAAAGGTTAAGTAAGTGTACCATGTATTTTATTATGTTTTAGGTTTAGATATGACACACATTATAACTAAGGCAAATCATTTGTGAATTGAGTTATGAATATAGCTGTGTGCATTTTATATCATTTGATGCTAGTGGCCCTATTCCCAATTATTTGGTGATGGTTCATCATGTATATTTTTATACCCCTAAGCTGTTTCTTTTGACTAGAAAACTCCCTCATTTCTTACTAACAAATAGACATAATACTCACCCTTCAAGGTCTCACTCACTCTCCACTGTAAAGTGTGAAGTTTCCTAGTTTAAAAAGAATGTGAAATGATAGATCACTGTTCCCTGAACTAGATTATAGCAAAAACAGGCTGAATTCCAAGTCAGTAGCTTGAAATCATCAAAACATGAGCTTTGTTAATTCTTCTTGTCATATCAAGATGTCTTCATCTCTATTATTGTCCTTTTCCTATATTTACTAACTTTTCCATTGACCTTAGGCAATGAGTAGCTTGAGTTTAAGAACCAGAATAAAGGAAATAAATGCATAACTGAGGTCTTGACTTTTGTGAGATTCTAGGAAACAGGCTATATCAGCTTATCAAAGTACTCTAAATTTTCATGAAGTAATTTTCCAGAATTTCAACTAATAGAAGGGCCTCACAGCCTTTGAAATAAAAGAGTTGAAAATGATATTCAGTCTAGCAAAATTAAGGCCCTTGAAATGCATAAAACCCAACCATTCTTTAGTAGAGTTTGCTTTATCCTGGAATTCTCCATGACCCCATTCTTATAGCCTTACAGAAGCACCACTTAGCTTTGGAAGTTAAAATCAAATAAACATGAGGGCAACTTCTCAGTCTTATGCAAAAAACAATGAATACTGACAATCTTGCTGTTTGACTCTTATTCAGACAATGTAGGGAAAAGTGAATTCCTCAAGATCTTTCTTCCTTCTTTCTAAGGCACCTATGATGCTTTGGTGTTGATAGAACTTAGGGTCAAAATCAGAAAGAAATTAGCCACCCCTATACTGTCTGGAATGCAAGTTAGTCTTCCTTGTGTTTTGCAGTTAAAAAGGGAATTAGTAATGAAATACTTGAAATTCAGAGAGCATGAGCCACCATAGAATTGGTACCTGTTATGATAAGTACTAACCACGTGAACACAAAATATGGGTTTTACAGGAGACACTTGAAGGTTCAAGTTCTTGAGAAATCAGAGAAGTGGCAGATCCAAGAAGCCAAGTTAGGTCTCAGATTCCAGATTCTATGCATATAGATCTCCTTATCGGATGCTTCACATTGCCTGACTTCAAAATATTCTACAAAGCTGTAGACAAAAAACAGCATGGCATTGCTATAAACACAGACACATAGATAAATGGAACAGAACAGAATATCCAGAAATAAATCTACATATTTATAGCCAACTGGTTTTCAGCAAAAGAGCATATATTAAAGAAAGGACACCATCTTCAATAAATGGTGCTCTGAAAACTGGATATTCATATGCACAAAAATACAGCTAGACCCCTATCATTTGCCATTTAGAAAAAATCAAATCAAAGGGGATTAATGACTTAAATGTGAGACCCCAAACTATAAAACTACTAGAATAAAACATAGGGGAAATACTTCAGGACATTAGTCTAGGAAAAATTTTATAGGTAAGACTTCAAAAGCTTAGACAACAAAAACAAAAATAGACAAGTGGGATTAATAGTAAATGAAAAAGCTTCTGCACAGCAAAAGAAACAATCAACAAAGTGGAGAAACAACCTGTAAAATGGGAGAAAATATTTGCATACTATTTATCCAATAAGTGACTAATATCCAGAATATATGAGGAACTCAAATAACTCATCAGCAAAAAAACAAATAATTTGACTGAAAATGGACATAGGATTTCTCAAAGGGAGACATAAATGGCCAACACGTCTATCAAAAAATGTTCAACATCTGTAATCATCAGAAAAATGCAAATCAAAACCATAGTGACATGTCATCTTACTCCAGTTAGAAGGGCTGTCATCAAAAATACAAAAAAAAAAAAAAGCAAGCACTGGTGAGGATGTGAAGGAAAGGAAACTTTTATACACTGTAGTTGGGAATGTAAATTAGTGCAGCTACTTTGGAAAACAGTGTGGAGGTCTCACAGAACACTAAAAATAAAACTACCATAGTATCCAGCGATCCTGCCACTGGGTATTCATTCAAAGAAAGGAAATCACTATATTAAAGGGATACCTGCACCGCCACGTTTATCACAGCACTATACACAATAGCCAAGATTAAGAATCAACCTAAATATTAATCAACAGATGAACAGACGAAGAAAATGTGGTATGTATTGTGAAAGGAAAATAAATCTTGGGGCCCCGAAATCACTAAGCTAAAGAGAGTAGTCAAGCTGGGAACTGCTTAAGGCAAACACGTCTCCTGTTCAAAGTTACCCTTATTCTTACTGAGATAAATGCATATCTGATTGCCTCATTTGGAGAGGCTAATCAGAAACTCAATAGAATGAAACCGTATGTCTCCCTATGACCTGGAAAGCCCCTTCCAACTTAGAGGCATCCCGCCTTCATCTTGAGTTGTCTCACCTTTCCAACTGAACCAATGTACATCTTACACATATTGATTGATGTCTTATGTCTTCCTAAAATGTTTAAAACCAAGCTGTGCCCCTACCACATTGGGCACATGTCATCAGGACCTCCTGAGGCTGTGTCACAGGTGCAGGTCCTCAATCTTGGCAAAATACTTTCTAAATTAACCGAGACCTGACTCAAATTTTCAGGGTTCACAATATGCACAATGGAATAGTATTCAGCCATTTAAAAAAAAAAACAATGAAATTCTGTCATTTACAGCAACATAATGAGCCTGGAGGACATTATGTTAAGTGAAGTACATCTGGCTCAGTAAGATAAATACCACATGTTCTCACTCCTATGTGGGAGCTGAGAAAAAAAAAAAGGTGAACTTACAAAGTAGAATGAAAAATTGTGGTTATTCGAGGCTTGTAAATTCAGGGGGAAAAAAACATAGAAAGATGCTTTTTAATAGATACAAAGTTACAGCTCAGTGGGAGGAATAAATCTTAGTGTCTTGTAGTGCTGTACGATGATTATATTCAATAATAATTTAGTGTATATTTTCTTTTTTTGAGACAGTTTCACTCTTGTTGCCCAGGCTGGAGTGTGGTGGCAAAATCTCAGCTCACTGCAACCTCCACCTTCCGGTTTCAAGTGGTTCTCCTGCCTCAACCTCCCAAGTAGCTGGGATTACAGGTGCTCATCATCATGCCCAAATAATTTTTGTATTTTTAGTAGTGATGGGGTTTCTCCATGTTGGCCAGGCTGGTCTCGAACTCCTGACCTCGTGATCTACCCACCTCGGCCTCCCAAAATGCTGGGATTACAGGTGTGAGCCACCGCAGCCGGCCTAGTGTATATTTTCAAAAAGTTAAAAGAGGATTTTGAGTGTTCACAACACAAAGAAGTGATAAATATTTAAATGATAGATATGCTAATTACCCTAATTTGATCATTAGTGTACACATGTATAGAAATATCACTCTATTCCATATATATGTACAATTATTACAAGTCATTTGAAAATAATATAAAAAATTATGTAAAAAAAGTAATGAAAAAGCAACACGAGCAAAAACTCTTAAGGCCAGCAGCTGCAGAGGGTGCGCCAGGTCCCCCAGCAGGGCACTGCACTTGATTTCTCACTGGGCCTTAGCTGCCTCCCTGTGGGGCAGGGCTCGGGACCTGCAGCTCCCCATGCCTGAGTCTCCCCACCCCCAAAGCTATGGGCTCCTGCGCAGCCTGAGCCTCCCCAATGAGCGCCATCCTCTGCTCCATGGCACCCAGTCCCATCGACTGCCCAAGGGCTGAGGAGTGCAGGCACACTGCGCAGGACTGGCAGGCAGCTCCACCTGCAGCCCTGGTGCAAGATCCAATGGGTGAGTCCAGCTGGGCTCCTGAGTCTAGTGGGGACATGGAGAACCTTTGTGTCTAGCTAAGGGATTGTGTGTGCACCAATCAGCACTCTGTGTCTAGCTCAAGGTTTGTGAACACACTAATCAGCACCCTGTGTCTAACTCAGGGTTTGTGGATGCACAAATCGGCACTCTGTATCTAGCTAATCTGGTGGGGACTTGGAGAATCTTTATGTCTAGTTAAGGGACTGTGAATGCACCAATCAGCACTCTGTATCTAGCTCAAGGTTTGTAAATGCACCGATCAGCACTCTGTGTCTAGCTCAGGGTTTGTAAATACACCAATTGACACTCTGTATCTAGCTAATCTAGTGGGGACATGGAGAACTTTTGTGTCTAGCTCAGGATTGTAAATGCACCAATCAGCGCCCTGTCAAAATGGACCAATCAGCTCTCTGTAAAACAGACCAATCGGCTTTCTGTAAAATGGACCAATCAGCAGGATGTGGGTGGGGACAGATAAGAGAATAAAAGCAGGCTGCCTGAGCCAGCAGTGGCAACTTGCTCAGGTCCCCTTCCACACTGTGGAAGCTTTGTTCTTTCGCTCTTTGCAATAAATCTTACTACTGCTCACTCTTTGGGTCCACACTGCCTTTATGAGCTGTAACAGTCACTGCGAAGTTTTGCAGCTTCACTCCTGAAGCCAACGAGACCACAAACCCACTGGGAGGAATGAATGACCCCAGACGCACCACCTTAAGAGCTATAACATTCACCGCAAAGGTTTGCAGCTTCACTCCTGAGCCAGCGAGACCACAAACCCATCAT
Organism: Pan paniscus; assembly: GCF_029289425.2. Lineage (NCBI taxonomy): Eukaryota > Metazoa > Chordata > Mammalia > Primates > Hominidae > Pan > Pan paniscus. The sequence continues at coordinate 43,972,029 of NC_073258.2, read as the reverse complement.
AAAGAAGAAACTCCAAACACATCCAAACATCAGAAGGAACAAACTCTGGACATGCCATCTTTAAGAACTGTAACACTCACCGCGAGGGTCCGCGGCTTCATTCTTGAAGTCAGTGAGACCAAGAACCCACCAATTCTGGACACAGAAGGATCACGCAGCAATATTTGTTATTCTGCAGCCTCCACTGGTGATACCCAGGAAAACAGGGTCTGCAGTTGACCTCCAGCAAACTCCAACAGACCTGCAGCTGAGGGACCTAACTGTTAGAAGGAAAACTAACAAACAGAAAGGAATAGCACCAACATCAACAAAAAGGACATCTACAACAAAACTCCATCTGTAGGTCACCAACATCAAAGACCAAAGGTAGATAAAACCACAGAGATGGGGAGAAACCAGAGCAGAAAAGCTGAAAATTCTAAACACCAGAGCTCTCTTCTTCTCCAAAGGATTGCAGCCCCTCGCCCACAATGGAACAAAGCTGGTTGGAGAATGACTTTGACGAGTTGACGGAAGTAGGCTTCAGAAGGTAGGTAATAACAGACTTTTCCGAGCTAAAGGAGCATGTTTTAAGCCATCACAAAGAAGCTAAAAACTTTGAAAAAGGTTAGACGAATGGCTAACTAGAATAAACAGTGTAGAGAAGACCTTAAATGACCTGATGGATGTGAAAACCATGGCATGGGAAGTACATGATACATGCGCAAGCTTCAATAGCTGATTTGATCAAGTATAAGAAAGGGTAGAAGTGATTGAAGATCAAATTAATGAAATAAAGTGAGAAGACAAAGTTAGAGAAAAAAGAGTAAAAAGAAACAAACAAAGCCTCCAAGAAATATGGGACTATGTGAAAAGACCAAATCTATGTTTGATAGGTGTACCTGAAAGTGATTGGGAGAATGGAACAAAGTTGGAAAACACACTTCAGGATATTATCCAGGAGAACTTCCCCAACCTAGCAAGGTAGGCCAACACTCAAATTAGGAAATACAGAGAACACCACAAAGATACTCCTTGAGAAGAGCAACTTCAAGACACATAATTATCAGCTTCAACAAGGTTGAAATGAAGGAAAAAATATTAAGAGCAGCCAGAGAGAAAGGTAGGGTTACCCACAAGGGGAAGCCCATCAGACTAACAGTGGATCTCTCCACAGAAACCCTACAAGCCAGAAGACAGTAGGGGCCAATATTCACCATTCTTAAAAAAATAATTTTCAACCCAGAATTTCACATCCAGCCAAACTAAGCTTCGTAAGTGAAGGAGAAAGAAAATTCTTTACAGACAAGCAAATGCTGAGAGACTTTGTCACCACTAGGCCTGCCTTACAAGAGCTCCTGAAGGAAGCACTAAACATGGAAAGAAACAACTGGTACCAGCCACTGCAAAAACATGCCAAATTGTAAAGACCATTGATCTTATGAAGAAACTGCATTAATTAACGGGCAAAATAACCAGCTAACATCATAATGACAGGATCGAATTCACATATAACAGTATTAAACTTAAATGTCAATGGGCTAAATGACCCCAATTAAAAGATGTATACTATCAAATTGGATAAGGAGTCAAGATCCATCAGTGTGCTGTATACAGGAGACCCATCTCATGTGCAGAGACACACATAGGCTCAAAATAAAGGGATGGAGGAAGATCTACCAAGCAAATGGAAAAAAAAAAAAAAAAAAAGTAGGGGTTGCAATCCTAAAACAGACTTTAAACCAACAAAGATCAAAAGAGACAAAGAAGGTCATTACATAATGGTAAAGGGATCAATTCAACAAGAAGAGCTAACTATCCTAAATATATATGCACCCAAAACAGGAGCACCCAGATTGATAAAGCAAGTCCTCAGAGACCTACAAAGTGACTTAGACTCCCACACAGTAATAATGGGAGACTTAACACCCCACTGTCAACATTACGCAGATCAATGAGACAGAAGGTTAACAAGGATATCCAGGACTTGAACTCAGCTCTGCACCAAGCAGACCTAATAGACATCTACAGAACTCTCCACCCCAAATCAATAGAATATACATTCTTCTCAGCGCCACATCACACTTATTCTAAAATTGACCACATAATTAGAAGTAAAGCACTCCTCAGCAAATGTAAAACAACAGAAATCACAATAAACTGTCTCTCAGACCACAGTACAATCAAATTAGAACTCAGGATTAAGAAACTCACTCAAAACCACACAACAACATGGAAACTAAACAACCTGCTCCTGAATGACTACTGGGTAAATAACGAAATGAAGGCAGAAATAAAGATGTTCTTTGAAACCAATGAGAACAAAGACACAACATACCAGAATCTCTGGGACACATTTAAAGCAGTGTGTAGAGGGAAATTTATAGTACTAAATGCCCACAAGAGAAAGCAGGAAAGATCTAAAATTGACACCTTAACATCACAATTAAAAGAACTAGATGAAGCAAGAGCAAACACATTCAAAAGCTAGCAGAAAGTAAGAAATAACAAAGATCAGAGCAGAACTGAAGGAGTTAGAGACACAAAAAACCCTTCAAAAAATTAATGAATCCAGGAGCTTGTTTTTTGAGATGATCAACAAAATTGATAGCAAGACTAATAAAGAAGAAAAGAGAGAAGAATCAAATAGACACAATAAAAAGTGATAAAGGGGATATCGCCACTGATCCCACAGAAATACGAACTACCATCAGAGAATGCTATATACACCTCTACACAAATAAACTAGAAAATCTAGAAGAAATGGATAAATTACTAGACACATACACCCTCCCAAGACTAAACCAGGAAGAAGTTGAATCTCTGAATAGAACAATAACAGGCTCTGAAATTGAGGCAATAAGTAATAATCTACCAACCAAAAAAAGACCAAGACCAGATGATTTGCAGCCAAATTCTACCACAGGTACAAAGAGGAACTGGTACCATTCCTTCTGAAACTATTGTAACCAATAGAAAAAGAAGGAATCCTCCCTAACTCATTTTATGAGGCCAGGATCATCCTGATACCAAAGCCTGGCAGAGACACAACAAAAAAAGAGAATTTTAAACCAATATTCCTGATGAACATGGATGTGAAAATCCTCAATAAAATACTGGAAAACCGTATCCAGCAGCACATCAAAAAGCTTATCCACCAAGATCAGGTCGGCTTCATCCCTAGGATGCAAGACTGGTTCAACATATGCAAATCAATAAATGTAATCCATCACATAAACAGAACCAATGACAAAAACCACTTGATTATCTCAATAGATGCAGAAAAGGCCTTCGACAAAATTTAACATCCCTTCATACTAAAAACTCTCAATAAACCAGGTATTCATGAAACGTATCTCAAAATAATAAGAGCTATTTTTGACAAACCCACAGCCAATATCATACTGAATGGGCAAAAACTGGAAGCATTTCCTTTGAAAACTGGCACACGACAAGGATGCCCTCTCTCACTGTGACTCCTATTCAACATAGTGTTGGAAGTTCTGGCCAGGGCAATCAGGCAAGAGAAAGAAATAAAGGGTATTCAGTTAGGAAAAGAGGAGATCAAATTGTCCCTGTTTGCAGATGACATGACTGTATATTTAAAAAACCCCATCGTCTCGGCCCAAAATCTCCTTAAGCTGATAAGCAACTTCAGCAAAGTCTCAGGATACAAAATCAATGTGCAAAAATCACAAGCATTTCTATACATCAATAACAGACATACAGAGAGGCAAATCATAAGTGACCTCCCATTCACGATTGCTACAAAGTGAATAAAATACCTAGGAATCCAACTTACAATGGATGTGAAGGACCTCTTCAGGAACTACAAACTGCTGCTCAATGAATTAAATGAGGACACAAACAAATGTGAGAACATTCCATGCTTATGGATAGGAAGAGTCAATATGGTGAAAATGGCCATATTACACAAGGTAATTTATAGATTCAATGCCATCCCTATCAAGATACAAATGACTTTCTTCAAAGAATTGGAAAAAAAACTAGTTTAAAGTTCATATGGAACCAAAAAAGAACTCACATTGCCAAGACAATCCTAAGCAAAAAGAATAAAGCTGGAGGCAGCATGCTACCAGACTTCAAACTATACTACAAGGCTATGGTACCCAAAACAGCAGGGTACTGGTACCAAAACAGATATCTATATCTCTATATCTATATAGATATATATAGATATAGAGATATAGATATAGATATAGATATACCAATGGAACAGAACACAGGCCTCAGAAATAACACCACACATCTACAACCATCTGATCTTTGACAAACCTGTCAAAAACAAGAAATGGGTAAAGGATTCCCTATTTAATAAATGGTGCTGGGAAAACTGGCTAGCCATATGTAGAAAGCTGAAACTGGATCCCTTCCTTACATCTTATACAAAAATTAATTCAAGATGGATTAAAGACTTAAATGTTAGATCTAAAACCATAAAAACCCTAGAAGAAAACCTAAGCAATACCATTCATGATATAGTCATGGGCAAGGACTTCATGACTAAAACACCAAAAGCAATGGCAACAAAAGCCAAAATAGACAAATGGGATCTAATTAAACTAAAGAGCTTCTGCACAGCAAAAGAAACTACCATCAGAGTTAACAGGCAACCTACAGAATGGGAGAAAATTTTTGCAACCTACCCATCTGACAAAGGGCTAATATCCAGAATCTACAAAGAACTCAAATTTACAAGAAGAAAACAAACACCCCATCAAAAAGTGGGCAAAGGATATGAACAGACACTTCTCAAAAGAAGACATTTATACAGCCAAGAGACACATGAAAAAATGCTCATCATCACTGGTCATCAGAGGCAAATCAAAACCACAATGAGATATCATCTCATGCCAGTTAGAATGGTGATCATTAAAAAGTCAGGAAACAACAGATGCTAAAGAACATGTGGAGAAATAGGAACACTTTTACACTGTTAGTGGGAGTGTAAATTAGTTCAACCATTGTAGAAGACAGTGTGGTGATTTTTCAAGGATCTAGAACTAGAAATACCATTTGACCCAGCCATCCCATTACTGGGTATATACCCAAAGGATTATAAATCATGCTACTTTAAAGACACATGCTCATGTATGTTTATTGCGGCACTATTCACAATAGCAAAGACTTGGACCCAACCCAAATGTCCATCAATGATAGACTGGATTAAGAAAATGTGGCACATATACACCATGGAATACTATGCAGCCATAAAAAAGGATGAGTTCATGTCCTTCGCAGGGACATGGATGAAGCTGGAAACCATCATTCTTAGCAAACAATCATAAAGACAGAAAACCAAACCCTGCATGTTCTCACTCATAGGTGGGAACTGAACAATGAGAACATTTGGACACCGGGCAGGGAACATCACACACCGAGGTCTGTCAGGGAGTGGGGGGCTGGGAGAGGGATAGCATCAGGAGAAATACCTAATGTAAATGATGAATTGATGGGTGCAGCAAACCAACATGGCACATGTATAGCTATGTATCAAACCTGCACGTTGTGCACATGTACCCTAGAACTTAAAGTATAATAAATAAATAAATAAATAAAATTAAAAGAAATAAAACCATCAGATCTCATGAGACTTATTCATTACCATGAGAATGGGATGAGGGATACCGGCCCCATCATTCAATTATCTCCCACAGGGTCCTTCCCACAACACATGGGAATTATGGGAGTGCCATTCAAGATGAGATTTGCATGAGGACACGGAACCAAACCATATCATGGTCCTTGTACTTAGATAACTTTATGAAAAAGTTATATACAGTAATCTCCAGGGACTTCTCTCTCCCACCTTTACTCATCTATTCAAGAAATGCCCTATCTCTGAATTCCTCTTTTACTCTGTGTGTCTAGAGACATTACTGCATCACTTCCACATGCTCTGCACTGTGGCAGGTTTAGAAAGAGGTGCAGTAATGAAAATGACTGGAACTATAGGGCCACACACTCTTGTGTTTCAATTCTTGATCTGCCACTTTGATTAGCCTTGTGCTAATTACTTCTTCCAGTCCAGCATTCTTTTTCTCAACTGATGTGATGAGGTGGAAAGGTGATAATGTATATCAAAGTGTTTCACAAATATACTAAAAAAAATTGTAGATTCTACTTTAGAGGGGCAACAACAGTTATCACTATCAACCAGAAGAGTGAAATCTCTTTTACATTAAGCATTGTATAAGGATGTAAACAGAGTATTAACAGAGGAGGAAATGAACAACTTCTTTAGGCCAGCTCCCTAGAGATGGCAATTACCAAGAACAATTAAGCAGAGCTTTCACCTCACTTCCCAGCGAGCTCAGACCCACAGCTGCTCAGTGTCTCTGACATGGATTCTGCTGAGAGGCTTTGGAGAGAAGAGGATTACCTGGCAGATTCCCCACTGGGGATTGGAATATCAAAAACTGCAGCTTTTGCAGATAGTGAGGCACAACTCTCTCTGGTCCTTGCTGAGTGCAGGGAGTTGGCTTTCTTTGCTTCTTATGAATCAAGAGACACTGCATGCTTTCGATCTTTTTAGCATCCTTGGTGAACTCAGGTACTTTAACACCCCAGTTATGGGGTAACCAGCCCATGGAGCTCCATTCCTAAATATAGAAGCCAAAAACTGTGTACCTACTATGTGCCTGGCATGACATATCACAGATGACTTCTGGAATTGTGTATTCTTTTAACATTATAGTGCAAAGTTGACATATTTTGCGTGCTCTCCATATGAGAGACTTTATAACAACATAGCCTACCACTAAAAAATACGCAAGTTCAAATATTTTCTTTCCTCATGCTCTGTAGTAACGCTGTAGGCGCATGAGCTAGGCTTGGCAAATTGGCTATTTCTTACTGCCACTTTGAAGTGGAGCCAGTAGTATAAGGAAACATGAGTAGCATTCAGTAATAGCAGCAAAGATGCGTCAGCATCCATGGTGGCTGTGGCGTCTGGGCTGGTGGTAGCTCCCAGTACTGACAATCTTCTTCCCATGGTGGTGTGACCATCATTGCAGTACCCTGACAATTGGGGAGCTTTCCTTTATTACTGACAGTTCTTCACTTAATAAACTGTCTGTGATGCCTCCAATAAATTACCTTTCTCCCTATGTTAAGCAGGTTTCTATTATTATTGGCAACCAAGATTTATGTAAATATTATGATTGATATTAGAAGCCCTAAATTAAAAGAAATAAAAATTATATTCAGAGAAATTTGAAAAATGTTTCTATAGACACAGCCTGACAACTGAAATATGTAGGTGCTTTCTTTTCTTCCAATTATATTGCATATTTTCACTAAAAATATCTCATAGGTTCATAGCATTATAAAGCAGAAAGAACCATAAGAACCGCCTTGTCCAAAAAGTCCATTTTAAGGTAAGTGTGTGCTGAACTAGACAGGGTGAGTAGAGCAAACGCATGGCAAAGCAAACTCTAAAAAATACCAACCTCTTTTTCCCTAACTATGTGCTCTTTCAAATGCAAAATTTGTTTCTTGAATATGAGGGTGAGGAAACACATCTTCATAGAGTGGAAGGGTGACGTTGAGCTTGATAGATTGAAAGGTTGACAGGGTACTTTTTTTCTGACTGTATAAAAGTCAGTTCTGCTTCAGGCGTAATGAGAGATGAACAGGTAAAGAGGTAAAGTAAAGGCAATCTGGAAAGTTTAGACTTTAACACTGTAAGCCAAAAAGAAAATTCTAAGCCCCCCAACTGACTGAAAAGATAATCTCTTGGCCAAGGGGACCATAGAGTAACCTTGAAAGCTGAGTTTTCAGCCATGACTAAACAGGAGTTCCCTATACCCTTCTCACTCATTACCACTAGGCTTTCTTCCCTAAGGGCTTACCAGAAACCAGCCCTTTCAAAAGACTTCATCTGATATTAACCAACAGCCTGATGCTTCCCCTATTTTATGGTTGATAAGAGACCAGGGACTACACACTGCTCCTGGCCAGTCTTTGGAGAATGCACAGTAAGGGTTTTTCTGTCCTCTGTTTCACCTTTTGATGTCCGAGGGCCCAAACCTTTATCCTCAGATAATGCTGGTGCTACCGCAAATTTTGTACAGGAGTCCAGTGAGGGGGCTGTATTTGTCAGGGTTCTCTAGAGGAACAGGACTAATAGGATAGATGTGTATATGAAAGGGAGTTTATTACAGGGAATTGACTCACACCATCACAAGGTGAAGTCCCACAATAGACCTTCTGCAAGCTGAGGAGCAAGGAGGACAGAGTCCCAAAACCTCAAAAGTAGGGATGCTGACAATGCAGCCTTCAATCTGTGGCTGAAGGCCCAAGAGCCCCTAGCAAACCACTGGTGTAAGTCCAAAAGTCCAAAGACTGAAGAATTTGGAGTCCTTTGTTTGAAGGCAGGAAGCATCCAGCACGAGAGAAAGATGGAGATCAGAAGACTTAGCCAGTCTTCTACCTTACTTCTACCTTCTTATGCCTGCTTTTAGTCTGGCCGTGCTGACAGCTGATTAGATGGTGCTCATCCAGATTGAAGGTGGGTCTGCCTCTCTAACTACACCTGACTCAAATGTTAATCTTTTTTGGTAACACCCTTACAGAAACACACAGGAATAATACCTTGCATACTTCAATCTAATCAAGTTGATACTCAGTATTACTAGCACGGGGGGATAAGGCTTGTCAGAATGGCCAATATGCAGGCTGAAATCCTTTATGAAAAATAAAGCCCTCTGCGAAGTGGGGTGGGTGGTTCACACCTGTAATCCCAGCACTTTGGGAGGCCGAGTCGGGTGGATCACAAGGTCAGGAGTTCGAGACCAGCCTGACCAATATGGTGAAACCCCGTTACTACTGAAAATACAAAAATTAGCCAGGGGTGGTGGTGTGCACCTGTAATCCCAGCTACTCAGGAGGCTGAGGCAGGAGAATCGCTTAAACCTGGGAGGTGGAGGTTGTAGTGAGCCGAGATCGTGCCACTGCACTGCAGCCTGGGTGACAGAGTGAGACTTTGTCTCGAAAAAATAAAGAAAGAAAGAAAAATAAAGCTCTTTTTTCCAAATTTATGAACCTCATCATTCTTCAGTTGACAGTACGTAGGTAGTGGTGATTCATGAAGGAATAGGGGAATGATCCCTTAATAATGCTATTTCACTTTACATTTATGTAGTGCTTTCTAGTTTATTAATGGTAGCATTGGGAAGAAAAAAATAAACTGCTTTAATGCTTATGTTTCCCTTTTCTTGCTCTCCAATACTGGCTTCAGGACCTCTCTCTGGTTCTACCACTATGCTACTGTAAATCAAAAATAACATTTCTTTTTTTTTGGGGGGGGTATTCAATAGTTTAACTTTTTTTTTAATTTATTTTATTTTATTTATTATACTTTAAGTTTCTAAGCTCTCCCCCCAACAGTCGTCTGAATAGACCCCTCCTTTCAACCAACGGCATTCCAAAGTTAACCGTGTGAACCTAAAAGTATCTGAAACTCAATCAATTTATAAGGTTTATCTTGCCAAGTTTAAGGATGCACCAGAGACACAGTCTCAGGACGTCCTGATGCCAAAGGTGGTTGGGGTGCAGCTTGATTTTATACATTTTAGGGAGACATGAGACATCAATCAATATGTGAATGATATACCTTGGTTTGGTTTGAGACGGCAGGACAAGTTCAAGTTAGGGAGGGGACTTTCAAGCCATAGGTAGGTAAGAGACAAACTTGCATTTTTTATTTTTGAGTCTCTGGTTAGCCTTTAACTAAATACACAATTTACATTTGAGTGAAAGGTAAAGGAATAGTCATTTATGCCTTGGTCTGGTTTAGTATAACAATAGGGCAAAAGAAGCAATCAGATATCTGTCTCAGGTGGGAAGAGGGATGACTTTGAGGTCTGTCTGTCCTTTGTCCATAAGGAATTTCCTTGTGGGCAAATATTGAGGGAAGCATGTGGCTTTAAAAAAATCTTTGTAGCTCTTTTATTTAGGAATAAAATGAAAGGCAGGTTTGCCTGTTGCAGTTCCCAGCTTGACTTTACCCTTTGGCTTAGTGATTTGGGGGTCCCAAGATGTATTTTCCTTTCACAACCTGAAAACTAGTTCAGGCTGTTACAGGTAGTTAGATAGGGATGAGCGGGGCAGGAGAGGGCTCTTTCTCCACCTGCTAGAAATGTCAGGTGATGGTTTGACAATTATCAGACTGCCTCTCTAAAAATGAAAATTTGGCAGCCCACCCAGGGCCAGGCAGAGGCCATTTCCTGATGATCCACAGCTATTAACATTAAAGTGTTAATTGAAAGCAGATGCCTGGGAGAAAAAGCTTCCTGGGCATGCGCACTAAGAGACAAAATGGTGAAATATGACCTTCCGGGTACAGTCCGCTGGAAAAAGAGAAGAAAGCCTCGGATGGGCATGAGTGCAACTTTCTAAATACAGTGTGCAGTGATCAGTTCCCAAGGGTAAGAAGGGCACTGGACATGCAGGAAACCCACCCTAGGGGTAGAATCATGGGAAAGAGGCAAACCTATAAAGCTCTGGGATCAAGGTTAAACGTTCTCCTTGTCCTTCAGGCGCCCTCTTGGATGTCTTCCAAGTAAGCTTTCCTTTCTTTCCTGTTCTAAAGCCTTTTTTTTTTTTTTTTTTGAGATGGAGTTTGGCTTTTGTTGCCCAGGCTAGAGTGCAATGGTGCAATCTCGGCTCACCACAACCTCGCTTCTCAGGTTCAAGCAATTTTCCTGCCTCAGCCTCCTGAGTAGCTGGGATTACAAGTATGTGCCACCATGCCCGGCTAATTTTGTATTTTCAATAGAGATGGGGTTTCTCCATGTTGGTCAGGCTGGTCTCAAACTCCAGACCTCAGGTGATCCATCCACCTCGGCCTCCCAAAGTGCTGGGATTACAGGCGTGAGCCACTGTGCCCGGCCTTAAATCCTTTTTAAATGAACTTCCACTCCTGCTCTGAAACTTGCCTCGGTCTCATTTTCTGCTTTATGCCCCTCCATCAAAGTCTTTCTTCTGAGGAGGCAAGAAGTTGCTGTGGACCCATGCAGATTCACCACTGGTAACTCGGGGTAACTCAGATACCTATCACCAGTAACAAGGCCATGATGGAAAAGGGGAGTCGGACATGCCTCATTATACTCTCCTGTCTTTTGGAATTCAGGCACAGATGACCAGCATTAACACTGAAATAGATGTGAAGACTGATAAAGTAGACTTTTTGAAGCAATAAGACACCAACTTCTAGCCTGACTCTAGCATAGCATCAAATGCCAGATAGCAGGCCCTGAAATAAATTGAAGTATTTTACCCCAAATTATATTTTTCTGACATATATTGAAATGGCCTGGCAAAGCTGTCTCTTGTGAGAAAAATCTACATTCTATAGAGAATCCCCATTAGTTCATTGCTTTCTTTTCCCTGATCCAGGAGAGTCAACTCTGATACGAAACATTGACAATCTATTTTCTCTGAAGCCTGCTACCTGGAGGCTTCCTCTGCATAATGGGAATCTTGGTCTCTGCAACTCCTTATCTTAACTCAAACATTCCCCTCTATTGATTCTACGTCTTTAGACAATAACTTACCTCTTTCAACCAATTGCCAGTCAAAATCTTTGAATCTCTCCGTGACCTGGAAATACCCCTCACTTAGAGTTGTCCTTCCTTTCCAGACTGAACTGGTGTACATTTTACATTTTACATGTATTGATTGATGTCTTCTGTCTCCCTAAAATTTATAAAACCAAGCTGTAGTCTGACCACCTTGGGCATGTATTCTAGGAATCTTTTAAAGGCTGGTCACTCATATTTGGCTCATAATAAATCTCTTCTTTTTTCTTTTTATGGAGACTGAGTCTCGTTCTGTCGCCCAGGCAGTGGTGCAATCTCAGCTCACTGCAAGCTCCACCTCCCGGGTTCAAGTGATCCTCCTGCCTCAGCCTCCCGAGTAGCTGGGACTACAGATCTGCGCCACCAAACCCAGCTAATTTTTGTATTTTTAGTAGAGACAGGGTTTCACTATGTTGGCCAGGATGGTCTCGATCTCTTGACCTCGTGATCCTTCCGCCTTGGCCTCCCAAAATGCTGAGATTACAAGTGTCAGCCACCGTGCCCAGCCTAAATCTCTTCAAATATTTTGCAGAGTTTGACTCTTTCCATTGATACCATATACCTAAGAGAACTTACGACAAGACATTGTACTCATGTCTTTTTGGCAGTGTCAACTGTGAACTCCTTAAGGGTTTCCTACCTCTGGTCCCTTTGTTCCAGGCCCCACTGACAATCTCCAGGTTACTGTGTTGCAGCCACAAGATAAGCATGTGTTAACTCTTTGTTAAATGAATGAATAAATTAAAGGATGAGGTGAATATTAGGAGATAAATGAGACTGAGGGAGTATGTGCTGCAAGTATATTTTCATCAGCATAAATCAGATGTTCAATAAAAGTAAATCTCCTTATGTTCTCTTGCTGCTCTCTTCTAATTAGAGTTCTCTCCTCAGATAATGTCAAGAATTTAAAGTTGTCAATTAAAAGTTAATGCCATCTCTTCTGACTTAAAAGAGTCTCCTTTGTTTATATGCTTAGTTTTAAGGGTTTTTTTCTCCCATTTCCTCCCCTTTTTCTTCCATTTGAGTAGATGGTTCTTACAAGGAGAAAATCCAGAAACTATCAATTGGCTACCTTGATGTGATCCTCTTCAAGAGGAAGCTTGGACTTATCCCTGCTTCACAGATGGGTTATGAGATAGTCCAGAGAAGCTGCATTCTAAGAAGCATTATGACCTGTCTTCTTAGAAACAACACGGCATCACTTTTACCACATTCTTTTGGTCACGAGGAGAGGGAATTACACATCACCCGATTTTGGATGCATGTGTGAGGTAAGGCTTAAAATTAAGGCCCAAGCTGATGTGGAACTGTAGCATAATAAATATATTTGGTCTTTGTTGCTGGTTCGTGGTACAGAGTTCTTAAAACTCTAGAAATTTCCTGAATGATAGGAATGTCTTTTGTTATTCATATGGTGGCCTACTTAATGACACTTTATTTTATGCTAGTGAATTGCCTTAAGATGGGGTCCCCAGATAGCATCAGTATGGGGGTGGTCACCAGAAACACCAAGAAATCAAAGCGTTGGAACATTAAGTTCCACCTACATAACTTTAGAGAAGAATGTAGCGGGAGGAGTTGAAGATTAAGCTCTATAAAGAAATGTGTAAACAATGAGCCTTGATGAGCTTCCAGGCTGGTGAATACATTCATGTGAAGGGGAGAGAGGAGAGTCACTCATACCCTAACTCAACAGAGAGGCTCCTGGGCTCAGGACACCTCCAGACCTTGCCCTATGTATCCCTTCATCTGGCTATTTATGTGTATTTTTTATTGTATTCTTTCTGATAAACTGGTAGACATGAGTAAAGTGTTTCCCTGAGTTCTATGAGCAATTGTAGTAAATTATCGAACCTGAGGGAGGGTTGTTGGAACCCCCAATTTAATGCCAGTCGGTCAGAAATAGGGAAGATGTGAACTTGTAATTGGAATCTGAAATTACAGGAGTCTTGTGAGACTGAGCCCTTAATTTGTGGGATCTGATGATAACTCTAGGTAGAGAGTATCAAAATTAAATTGAATTATAGGACACTCTCCTGGTGTCGGAGAATTGGTCAGTGTTGGAAAAAAAGCAGTATACATCTGATGTCAGAAATAGTGTAGAAAAAATAAATAACTTTTGTTTTCTGAAATGTCTTGGTATCTGGTGAAATTCAGAAATCCTTGAATAGAGTAATTACAAGTTTCTCTCAGTACTCTGCTTCCACACATAAGGTCTTCAAACCAAACAACCCTCCTTATCAAGAAGACTAGGCAGTTTCTGTTGAGCAAAGTGTTTCAGTTGCCCACTAGCCTGCAGAATTATTTAAACAAGCCAATCACATCCTCCTGAAGGAACTGAGATCACATCATCTTCTTGGTACTACAAAGACTGCCTTTCAAAGCCCCTCATTTTTCACTCTGTTCCCAAGGGCAACCCCCATTTGGCAGCGCATGGCATGTGGTATCCTCCTTCCCCAGGCTGTGAGTTCACGTGTCTAATAAATTGCTATTGATTTCATGTGTCCAGTGTTATGTGTTGTATATTCAGACATCTCCGTAACCAGTAGGTAGAAATCCCAGATTAACCCTAGGGGGTGATTGAGACAGCATTGCAAAATCACACTGTGCAGACCATGTTAGATGTAGGAGGAAATATATTGTTGCAGTCATCTTTGGAAAATAAAATCCCCATTGATATTATTCCCTCTTCAAAACGGGATAGGAGAACCTCTCTAATATACCCTCAATGAATTTAGAGGCCATCAAGGAAATTACGTTACTCAGCATTAATTCTTATCTTTATCACTAAACTGCTTTGGATGGATAATCTCTATTCCAAAGCACCATTTTTGGCACTATAGTACCCATCTTGAAAGATGAAGAGTGTGGGAGATTTATTTATAATTTATGTACTTTTTTATTTTTTATCTTTTATTTTGAGACAGAGTCTCACTCTGTCGCCCAGGATGGGGTACAGTGGTACAATCTTGGCTCACTGCAACCTCCGCCTCCTGTTTAAGCAATTCTCTGCCTCAGCCTTCCCAGTAGCTGGGATTACAGGCGCCTGCCACCATGCCCGGCTAATTTTTGTATTTTTAGAAGAGACAGGGTTTCACCATCTTGGCCAGGATGGTCTTGAACTCCTGACCTCGTGATCTACCCACCTCAGCCTCCCAACATTCTGGGATTACAGGTATGAGCCACCACATCTGACCCATTTATTCTTTATTCTAGGTATGCTACTGTACTCACAAGACATCTGAAACTACACCCAGATCATCTAGAAGTTAACATGTTCCAGGTGATGTCCCTATGTAAACCAAGGGTTGGTTTTCAGTGGTAAGTTTTCACTTAGGCTTAGTCTGTTTCAATTACAGATTTTAAACTCTTCTCTTCTGTGGCATCTTGACTGTTTCAGGTATATTTGGAGATTTTTTATTTTTTTATTTTTATTTTTTAATGATGGGGTCTCTGTCACTCAGGCTAGAGTGCACTGGCACAATCATGGCTCACTGCAGCCTCGAACTCCTGGTATCAAGTCATCTTCCCACCTCAGCCTTCTGAGCAGCTAGGACTACAGGTGTGTGCCACTATACCCTGCTAATTAAAAAAACTTTTTTTTTTTTTTTTTGAGACAGGGCCTTGCTCTGTTTGCTGTGTTGCCCTGGCTGGTCTTAAACTCCTGGACTCAAGTATTCCTCATGCCTCAGCCTCCCAAAATGCTGGTATTATAGGCATGAGCCACTGCACCCAGACTATTTGGAGGTGTTAATAATTGTTCTGTACTGTTAAATGGGGCATGTTTCTATGGATCAGTTTGGAAGGGAATCATCAGAGACTTAGAGCAAGAATGGGTGTCACTTGTATTGAAAAACTCATGGATGTCTTGCAGGCAGCTATAGAATGAAGACAGCTGCATGCTAAAAAGCTAGTACCGCACGTGTGGCTAAAATTATAACCATTGATTAACAACCATGCAAATTTCTGACCATGGCAATGTTAATGGAAAAACAAAACGCAATTAGATATTTTAAAGGGATTTATTCTGAGCCAATATGAGTCACCACAGCCAGAAAAGACAAAGTCTCCAAGAGTCCTAAGGAAATGCACCTGAGGTGGTTAGATTACAGTTTGGTTTCATACCTTTCAGGGAAGCAGAAGTAACAGGCAAAGACATAAATCAATACATGGAAAATATATGCCCATTTGCTCCGGAAAGCTGGGATATCTTGAAGCAAGGGCTTATAGGTTGCTTTTAATGGCAAAAACCACAATTACTTTTGCACTAACCAGATATATGTGTATTTTATTATATGTATTATATATGTGTGTATATATGTATGTATATATGTTTATATGTGTGTGTATATGTGTGTATATGTGCATGTGTGTATATATGTATGTTTGTGTATATATGTGTATATATGTATGTGTGTATATATGTGTGTGTATATATGTATGTGTGTATATCTGTATGTGCGTATATCTGTATGTGTATATGTGTGTATATATATTCATGTATGTGTGTATATATGTATGTGTGTATATGTGTGCATATATGTATGTGTGTGTGTATGTGTATATATGTATGTATGTGTGTGTATATATGTATGTATGTGTGTGTGTATATATGTATGTATGTGTGTGTGCATATACATATTTGTGCAGTCCCCTTAAACCCCAAGATCTACTCTCATGTCCTAGGTATCCAAGATCATGCCCATTGGTATTTCAGTCTCCTATCTCTTTCCAGACTAATTGATTCTCATTTCAGTCACTTAGGATATAATTGTTTATTTTCTTTTTTCACTTATTGTGAAGGCATATACTCTATATCTTATTTCTTATAGGCTTTCTTTTCTGTTTTTCAATAGACTTCTCTTTTTTCAGAACTACCTGCCTCATGAAAATCAATTCCATTGACTTTCAAAGCTATTATTTCTTACAAGGCCTTTGAGAGTCCACATTAGAAATAAAAAAATATATTTCTCATTGCGTTAGGAATTAGTGATTTAATTCTTCTTGAGTTTTATCACTGTATCTAGTACATAAATGCTCAATACATATCACTTATTATAAGTTTTTTTTTTTTAACTGATGAAGGATCAAACAAGTATTTAAGAATAGGGGCAAAGTATAAACTCAGGCCTATTGGTTCTAAATCCAGCAATCGTCTAAACAAACAAACAAAAAACTCTTTAAAAAGGATCAGTTTGTCAAAAGTATGCTTCATGAGCTAGAAGAAATAGAGAATGGAAGAAAACTCTTCATATGTTTCCTAACAAGAGATGTAAGTGTGGAATGAATAAATAAATGTTTCTTAATGTAGAAAAAATACTAAGGATAATGTTCAATGAGTAGACATAGACAAGGTAATAGTATAAATATTTTAGACTCACATGACAGAAAGCAGGTCTCAATTACAGGTTATCACAGCTAAATAATAGATGCTGGATTTTAAAGTTTTGGTTTAAAAAATGTAGCATAAAGATAAATATCAGACTGGGAAATACTGCAAGAAAAACTATATAATGGGCTTATTAATTAAATGTACATAATTGAAATATAATTCTATAAATCATTATTCATCTAGCCCAGGATGTTTGCTATTGATCTTATTGGAAACTGAAAATAAGCCTCTTTCTGGGCCATTGTTTCAGAAGTCTTTGGCTAGATCCAATACCACAGCTACACTACTTCCAAAAAAAAAGCAGGAGAGAACACAGTAGTTGTTAGAGAAAAATCACTGTTCTGTAGTCACCCCCAAAATATTTCCAGCTGAGGAGCACACATATTTATATGCACACATATTTATACATACACATATTTATACACACACATAAAAATCGGTGGCTCATGCCTATAATCCCAGCACTTTGGGAGGCCGAGGCAGGTGGATCACGAGGTCAGGAGGTCAAGACCATCCTAGCTAACATGGTGAAACCCCGTCTCTACTAAAAATACAAAAAAGAATTAGCCGGGTGTGGTGGCATACGCCTGTAGTCCCAGCTACTAGGGAGGCTGAGGCAAGAGAATCGCTTGAACCGGGAAGTGGAGGTTGCAGTGAGCCAAGATTGTGCCACTGTACTCCAGCCTGGGGAACACAGCGAGACACCATCTCAAAAAAAAAAAAAAAAAAAAAAAAAAAAAAAAAAAAGGCTTTGTTACAGGCACATCAGCTCTTACTCTCATAAACATGTAACAAATGAAGAACTGGAGGGAGGAACTGTAAAAAGAGAAGCAAAGGGGAAAAAGATAAGAGAGAGGGCAGAGGAAAAGAGAGGAAAAAAAGTAAATAGAGATAGGAAAAGATTGAGATTAAATGATGTTTTAGGAAAATCTCCTCAAAAAAAAAAATCTCAATTTTGGATATCAGAACTTCCTAAATTACACGATTCGTTTATTTACATGAATGTCTCCTCTCCCCTACTAGAATACAAGCTCCTTGGAACCAAGCAGTAGCTTTGCTAGATTGACTTTTATAACTTCCTTAATGTGTTATATGGAATGTATACTTAATACATTGAATGAGAGATTGAATAAATAATTCATTATTAATGAATACATTAAAAAAGCAACAGATTAGACACCCCAAATAATGAACTTTCTTAACAGAAATGATTACGTAGCAGGGATAGTCATACAAGTAAGACTGAGGCTTCTTAGGTGTGTTCTGAATACCTTCTGCAAAGTTCTCCAGCTCAAAAAATAACGACTCCACTGCCTATCAAAAACCCTGAAGTTTTCTATTAGAATTCATTGCTTTGGCCTCAAGGGCTTTTTTTGCCTTTAAGTGTTGTCTGTTAAATTACAGTTGTCTTCAGGATATATAAAATGTGGAGCTATTATCAGATGAACCTCAGGAGGGATTAGTTGATGGCTTGTTTGGGCGAAGGTATGTGCCCAGGAAGAAAAAGGAGAAAAGGAAAGGACCTAGATTAATGGAAAGTTTAATACATCAGGTGTTTTATGTATGCTATCTCCTTTAATCCTAAAACAAACAAACAAATCCACACTGTGCCATAGCTAGTATTATGTCAATTTTTACTGAGAGGAGTCAAGGTTATAGAGGTTAAATTTCTAGCCTGAGATAATTCAGCCAAAAAGGAGAAGAGCTGGAATTTGAACAGAGATTAGTCAGATTCCTTCTTTTCATCAGGTAGTGCCCACTGACAAAGGCCAGGAAAAAATTTTAGGTCCTGAAAAGCAGTAATTTATATTCAGAGTGGGAAATATTGTGGTATTTTCTGGCTTCTTTTTCTGAAAGGCAACTAACCATTTATATTAGTTCACTGGGACTGCCATAACAAAGTACGCCAAACGGGGTGGCTTAAAATCACGTAAATTATCATCTCACGGTTCGAAAGGTTAGATTTCCAAAATATAGGTGTGTCAAGGCCATGCTCCCTCTGAAGCCTCCAGGGAAGGATTTTTTCCTGCCTCTTCCAGCTTCCAATAGCCCCAGGAGTTCCTTGATTTGTGGCAGCACAACTTCAATCTCTGCCTCTATCTTCACATCTTCTCTCTGTCTGTGTCTGTTTGGGTCTTCACATGGTGTTTCTTTCCCTGTGTATCTGTTTTCTCTTCTTATAGGGACACCAATCACATTAGATTAGGATCAGCCCTAATTAAATATGACCTAATTTTAGCCAGATTAGATCAGCAAAGAACCTGTGTCCAAATAAGGTCACATTCACAGGTACGGAGCTTAGGATTTCAACACAGCTTCTTGGGGGACACAATTCAACCCATACATAATTTATATCACTTGATTTATTCTGGAAATACAATATATAAAAACATACTTTCACCAAATGGATCATTTCAAAGAAAAGAAGAGAAAGGATGAAATCAAATAGAAAGAAAGGTTAGCGTTTGTTTCTCTTGAAAATGTTATTTGATTGTCTTGTTGGAAGCAAGGGTCTCCTGCATTTGCATTCACTCTAAACAAAAAGTTCCAGAGGGATTAGTGAAAAGCTTGGCTATGTGTACTATATGAATAAAATGTTGAGCAAGTGCTTCTTGGCTGTATTTCCAAGCAAAGCAACTCAATATATTACCATTTTGGAGATGAGACTGCTTCAAATGAGATTACCTCTGCATTGAATCTCGGTTGCTGTTGGAGGTTATTTATCCTTTCAAATGACCAACATATTTGCAAGACCCTCTAGAGTGATTGACTTTCTATTGCGCGCTTGCTGTTTTCTTATTTATAGTAAGAAAAGACTTTAATAATCACAGCTGGAGCAGAAGCACTTTCAGTCTTAGGAGGACTTAAGACTCCTTGAACTTTATTTTGGAGTTTAGTTCATTTTTTATTTGTTCCTGAATTTGTGATGTAGAGGTTTCAAAGGCTCTGCCAATCCTGGCTTTATTATTTTAGGGACAAATAATTTACACTTGATATCTTTGGGGTATAAATTTGAGGAAATAAGCAATACAGGAGCTATTTGCCCAGTATTCCTTTAGATAAGTAATTGGTCACAGCAATGGAGCAGTTTCAAAGAGATCTCTCTGTAGGCTCAGCATGCTGTCCCCATTCTGCCACACCTTTCTCTGAATCAGTCTTTATTTCTACAGCTGACACTGGAAAAGACTCTGGAAGGTCTGTCTTCTAACCGAAATATGCTCTTGGTATTTCCTTGCAGAATGCCTTGCTTTACTGCCTCTTTTAACAGACCCTTTCTGTGAGCAAATGGCATCTACTTCCATAGAAGTGTCTGCAAAGTGGGGAATTAATGTGGCTTGTCAGCACATCTTGGGGTCAGAAGATTAGAGTGAGATCTTCCAAGGATTATTAGGATTCCATCTGTAATACTGCCTGCTATGGAGGGCAAATGAGCACCCTTGAAAGGGACAGTAATTGAATGAATTCACACATAAACCTAAACACACACACACACACACACACACACGCAGTTAGCACTGTCTAGTACTTAACTTTGATTTAATTCGTGTTCTATTGCTCACTTTTAATTGCATCACTCCATTCAAGAGGTACAAACAGAGGCAAGGCACATTCCAGGTACTCATGAAGCTCACAATGCAATACAAGAAATATGACAGACAGGTACATGTCTTTAAAGGAGATAGGGCACAGACCAAGAAGTCTTCATCATTTCTCTCAGCTTGACTAAACTTTAGCCAGACTTCTTTTTCACTCTGGGTCTCTGAACTTGCCCTCATTCTGGTCCTTGCAGAATCCAGATGGCCTAAACACCGAGATCTCTTCTCTCCCTTTTATTAGAGCATTTACTTTAGAAAACTTGTAACTCTAAATTCATTTTCTGCCCCTTTATGGTGTAAATCTTTAAAAAGTGTTTTTGTGGCCAGGTGCAGTGGCTCACGCCTGTAATCCCAGCACTTTGGGAGGCCAAGGCGGGCGGATCACGAGGTCAAGAGATGGAGACCATCCTGGCCAACATGGTGAAAACCCGTCTCTAAAAATACAAAAATTAGCTGGGCTTGGTGGCACGTGCTCGTAGTCCCAGCTACTCAGGAGGCTGAGGCAGGAGAATTGCTTGAGCCCAGGAGACAGAGGTTGCAGTGAGCTGAGACCACGCCACTGTACTCCAGCCTGGTGACA
This sequence comes from Pan paniscus, assembly GCF_029289425.2. Lineage (NCBI taxonomy): Eukaryota > Metazoa > Chordata > Mammalia > Primates > Hominidae > Pan > Pan paniscus. The sequence continues at coordinate 43,950,879 of NC_073258.2, read as the reverse complement.
GAGTGAGACTCTGTCTCAAAAAAAAAGTGTTTTTGCTAGTTTTACAAACCAAAATTATCTTTCTCAAGGACCTGGGAGCCACCTTTTGAAATGTAATCATTAAGGAAAATGCAACCCCAATCTCCCAGTGTCTGTGGGAGGGTAGGAGCTTAACTTAGGTGGGTACTTTGCTCCAAGTTGTAAAATTACCTCCTGTCATGAAGATAGAAGAAAGTTTACTTTTTCTTTGGGTAAGGCCAATTAACAAACACAGGTTACCTGTGATTTAAGGACCCCCTCACCGAACAATATCTCAGATCTTAAAAACTCACCTGCCCTTTCTTTGAGCAGAGTTCAGACTACATTCAGGTTTCCCCCCTCTATTGTACTGGTTTTCAATTATATTCTTTCTTCCTGTTTAATTTTTTCCAGTGCAATTTTTGCTTTCACCGCACTAAGATACATACTCTGGAAAGTTCCACATCAGAATAATATACCTCTTGTTGGGAAAGTCATGAATGGTTTCAAAACAGTGGAAAAACATAAGCCAAATCTTTGGATTTTAATCAGTAGTATTTTCAAAAGGAAAAGCAAGAAAAAAAATAAGCAAATATGAGAAGTAAAATCTACCAGCTGGTCAAAAATCAACTCGAAATGTGATTTTCACCCAATTATTAAAGCTAAGTTTTGAGTTTCTAGTCATTCACAATGGATGGATGCATGATGACTGTGACTATTAGAATTCCACGGGTGCAAGGCTCTCAGGCTCTCCTGCTTTTCTCATGATTCCTCTGTACCTCTCAGTCTGACCATCTCTTTATTTATTTGCCCTTTATTCTTTCTTCTGTCCCTCCTCTATCTTTATCTCTCTACATGTAGTCTCTTCCTTTGTACCCCTCAGCCTTTCTTTCCACCCCATTTTCTTCTCTTTCAAAAAAAGGAAACTGGAACAGAGAGAGGAAGCTAAGCTCACAGGCATCTCTCAGTCACTGCTCTTTAAAAAGGGTGAAAAATACAGAGCAGAGAACCCAGAGGCCTTGGGACACTGAGGGGCAGAGTGAAGTAGAGAGAAAAAAAGGTAGCAGTTTCAAATTAAGATAATTCAAAAGGTGTGTAAAAGGATATTATTTTAATGTTGTCAATAGAATATAGGAAAACCACTCAGAATAGTGCAATACCACAGAACGACTATTCCAAGAGCAGAAGGGTAACCCTATTTTTTCAAGAGTAAGGAGAGGAAGAAGTGTTTGGAGCGTGTAGATGAAAAGCTGTGTGGAAAGTCACCCAACAGGAGCCATGGCTTTTCGTTTGTGGATGGGGCCAGTCATAGCTACTACATTGGAAAAAATATTTCAACCTTTTGATCCTCCTTTCTTTCATTTTCGTGCTGGTATTTCCCATTGGCCTAACTCTTCTGAAAGACAGAAATCAAGAGAGGCCATCAATGCCATCCCTTCGGGTCACTCTTGAGGCAGCGAGGTGAATGGAGAAGGGAAACTTCTTGGTTTAGAGGAATATCAAGGAATTGAAAACCCAGAGAGGGTGAGGGACACTAAGGAGCTGAGAAAAAGAAGATAAAGGACAGAAAGAAAACTGAAGTATGGAGGTAAGAGAAGCAGAAGGGCAGAGGTTTCCGAATGTGGAGTTCTGACTCTCTGCAGTCCTCCTAGAATCTGCCAAACCATTAAATAAAAATTCCCATAAACATTATAAATAGAAGCAATGAAGAAGTAAGCCTTTAGGGAAATCAGTATCTTTGGTGAATTTGGCAAATTGTCATTGACAAATGATCTTTTGGCAAATGGAATACGCTTTCAATAAATTGATTTTCCTTAAATCGGACTGCTTCCAAGAAAAGTTGTTTAATTAGAGAAGTTTGCAGAACATTAGGTTTGGTTTGGCTGAATATGTAGTATCTGATAGGAAATATTGCTGTATTATAGAGATTGGAGCTCATATCAGTCAAGAGGCTATCAGCCTCTAAGTGTCTAACCCACTCACAGCCTTACCACCATGATAAGAGCTGATTGACCCAAAGATAACTGTAGACTTAATGTAATTTAATTAACAATAATAGCTAACATATATTGAGTATATGCTATATGCCAGGTGCTATACTAAATGCTATACACAGATTTTCTTGTGATGTGACCCCTTTTCCAAACATTCAAGCTTTCAACCCAACTCTGGTAGCAACATCCCTTTAAAGCCAAAATGGACAATGCAGTGGTAAATGAAGACTTGTCGCTATCTTTAGTCTCTGGGTACTTGACTATTCTTTATTGCTGCCATTAACCTTGAATACATCTTCTGTAAATAGGCACTTTATTAACTTTTTTTGAGTGTGAAATTTACTTCCTGCCAAGAGCATGAGAGATACCATAACTCAATAAGAAAGATATCATATAGGTCTTATTTTATTTTTTATTTTTATTTTATTATTATTATTATTTTGAGATGGAGTCTCGCTCTTGTCACCCAGGCTGGAGTACGATGGTGTGATCTCAGTTCACTGCAACCTCCATCCCCCAGGTCAAGCGATTCTCTTTCCTCAGCCTCCTGAGTAGTTGGGATTACAAGTGCCCACCACCATGCCCGGCTAATTTTTGTATTTTTTAGTAGAGATGGGGTTTCACCATGTTGGCCAGGCTAGTCTTGAACTCCTGGCCTCAGGTAATCCACCCACCTCGGCCTCCCAAAGTGCTGGGATTACAGGCGTGAGCCACTGCATTTGGCCCCAGGTCTTATTTTATATATGAGAAAATTAACAGAAGTATAAGGTATTTCTTACAAGGCTACACTGCTAATAAGTAATATGGCTAAAATTTAATGATAAGTAAGTGTAAGTAGTCTCCCGAATCTAATAATTATTATCCTGTATTTCTTCTCAATAACTGGGTTTTGAAGTATGAGGTTCACCACTATTCTACATGGATCTCAACTGTCAAAATCTGAACTCTCTGATATGGTAGCCACCAGCCACATGTATCTACTCAGTAATGGAAAAGTAGTTAGTGCCACATGTTGAAATGATAATGTTTTAATGTAATTTAGATATAATATTATATCTGTTTTTTCTCCCTTTTAAAGAAATGTGGCTACTAAGTTTTAAAGATTACATATGTGGCTTGCATTATATTTCCATTAGGTAATTGAAAAGGTCACCCACTGACCTTTGAGATGGCTTGGCATAAGGAGCTCTCTCAGTGTGAATAGTCCAAAGTGGCAGAAATTTGCTCAACTAGATTGTATCTCAGAGGGTTTTGTGTGCCTGACATACAGAGCATAGCAGAATTCAGGGGCATAGGTAAAAGTCAAAAGACACACAGAAGGAAGATAGCAGGTATGAGAGGAGCAGTTGTGATTTACCAGATCCAGGAACAAGCATAAACTTATGCAGTAGAGAGAATACAGGCAACTTAGTTGATGGAGTAGAAATAGATTTGGAGAGGAGTTAGTTCCAAAATGATTAAATGGTATTGTAATGAAGGATTGAAGAACTTCTTATTATCAATAAGAGAAAAGAAATGTCTTGTTAAAATAATCAATTGCATTGTTCACAAAAGCATATTCTGGTTGTCTATGAAGGCTGCCCTTTCATGAAGTCAACACTTTCTGTCACATATTACTTCCAATATATCCTCATTGTCAAGCCTCAGTGATTAAATGGCCCTCATTACTTGTTCTTCTGTCTCAAAGAGCCTAAATAATCCAGAACCATACAATGGAAGGACTTCAGTAGAATGGCCTATGATTGGATGTAGTGGTACAAGTTTAAGAGTCCCCACAACCATGACTTCTGACACTAATGAAAAGTTCTGTGGTTCCCAAGAACCCCTTTACTTCTGACACCAATTACAAGTTTAGGGTTCCTAAAAATCACCTTCAAGTTTGATAATTTTTTAAGTGAACTCTTACAACTCATTGAAAGCTGTTATACTCAGTTATAGCTTAGTACAGCAAAAGGATACAGATTAAAATCAGATAAAGATAGAAGAACATAGGGCAGGGTCCTGGAGAGTTCTGAGAATGGAGCTTCCAATTGTCCTCTCCCTGTGGAATTGTGCAGATAGTGCTTACTTTGCCCAGCAATAATGTGTGATGATACATATGGAGTACTGAGTACAACCAACTCAAGCGTTGATATCTAGAATTTTTAATGGGGGCTTGGTCACATTGACAAAATTGACTTCTGACATGACTACCCTTAGCCTCCAGCATCTGCAGATGTTGAGCTGACAAGCATGGCCCAAGGCCTCCCCACATAAATCATGTTGTAGCATTAGACTATCTAGTGTGACCCAAGGCTTTTAGGTAAACAGGCACTCTTATCAGGCAGGACATGTCTAGGGTTTAGAGATGATCTTTTAGGAGCCGTAAGGAAGGTCCAAACAATTCTCTGGGCAAAGTCAATCTTTACTGCACAGAGGATCTTGATTTCAATGATCTATGATGAAGAACCTTGAATGCAATGACATCTCTCTGCCCACACATTGGTAGGCACTGGGGGATCTATTGAATAAATGCCTTTTATTCAGTGCCAATATAGATATGAGAAGAAAGAAATGCATTTAACCTGCTGCATTTTCTTCTATTGATTTTCTTTTCCCTTCTATTTTTATCCTATGTTTATTGCCCCTCCTCTTTTTTTTCTGTTTTCTGATCGTTGATGCCACATTTCCTTAGTAACCTAAACTGTTTGTGATGACCCAGTAGTTTATGCAGAACAAATACTATTCTTCCTCTTTCTTGCAGAATATCAGAAAATGCTTTAATCTTGTACTTTTGACTGATACTATAGAGAGAGGCAATATGACCTTTCTAATACATACATTTTCCAATTTATATTGGTGGATTTCTTTTCTAATAAAAGCAGTTTCTCTCCTACAAAGATTTATGTCATCTCAAGAGATGGTAAAATCTATCTCTCCATTACTATAGTATTAACATACTATCCAATTATGAAACCACTTTTGCAAAAAAATATAACAGTGAAAGAAATCTAGCATGGCTGACTCCATCTTGCTTCTATCCCCACAGGCTGGCTATCCTTGCTCATTTCTGGGTGTGGGCCAAGCTAACCATGGGAGTAATTTCGTTTATTGTTTAACTTTGAAGCAAGGATAATAATAATCTCTCCCTAAAATTGACTTCCTTTTAGTTTGGGGACTGAAATCATCTTTTGTAAAACTAATAAAAAAACACATTAGGATTATGTCAAGGGCCTTGATATGGTTTGGCTGTGTCCCCACTCAAATCTCATCTCAAATTGTAGCTCCCATAATTTCCACATGTCATGGGACGGACCTGGTGGTAGGTAATTGAATCATGGGGGCAGGTCTTTCCCATGCCCTTCTCATGATAGAGAATAAGTCTCACGAGATCTGATAGTCTTATGAAGAGGAGTTCCCCTACATAAACTTTCTCTTGGCTGCCAACATGTAAGATGTCCCTTTGCTCTTTCTTAATTTTCTACCATGATTGTGAGGCCTCCCTAGCCATGTGGAACTATGAGTCCATCAAACCTCTTTTTCTTTATAAATTACCTAGCTTTGGGTACGTATGTATTAGCAGTGTGAAAACAGACTAATACAGGCCTGAATTCTTCTAAGATGTAGGCATAGTTAAAGAATAACTAGCCATTGATTTTCTATAATCCCTTACAACTCAGGAGTCATGTGGCCATAGGTCAAAATGTTTGTGACTTCCTCAATTGCTCCTATAGATAACATCACTATTGTAGAATCTACGATTGGTCTTTTGAAATGTTTTTCAGCCTTTTGCATTCTGGCGACTGACTGTCTCCACCCAGGCCTGTGACTCATTACTCAACTAGTCCTGTGGCCCCCACCCATAGGCTACTTTGTGCACAAGGACCATTCTCGACACCTCTATGATTTTTATCTCCAATCAGAAGCACCCATTCCCTAGCCCCTTCTTGCCAAATTATTCATAGAAACTCTAGTTCATGGTGAATTCTTGGTGAAGTTGATTTGAGTAGCAAACTCCTGTACTTCTGCTCCACTAGCTTTCTGTTAATTTAACCCTTTCTTTACTATAATACCACCATCTCCATGAGTTAGTTTTGTCTGTGCAGCAGGCAAGAAGGACCTGTCAGGCAATCACAACCACATGGAGGACTATTCAGTGGGAGATAATCTTTTAAATTCATGTTATTCAGCATGAGATAATCTTTTAAATTCATGTTCTTTTAATTTTTAGGCACAAGATATTTTGCTGTGAGTCAAAGGTGTCTCCCAAACCCCAAATTTTAGGGGCAATAGAAAAGATGGCAACCAAAGGAGTTTCCTACAACCTACATAGCAAATAAAAGGAAGACAAAAAACATCAGCTCTACCCTATCACAAATGGAGCCTGTAACACATTCTAAGATAAAATGTAGTAGACTGTCACCAGGAATTATAGATAACAAGAAGGAGAAACAAACAAAAACAAAGGAGTGTATAATAATAAAAACCTAACAATAAGGCTGACTGAAATAAGCTCTGCATTGCCAAACTGTATTCCATTGGAGGAGCCCCCATTTGAGGTTTTCTCATCTCTTTATACTTCCTTCCTCTTGAAGCTATAAAGCCTCATGCAATATGGTAGTAATTACTGCTGTGCATTAATCTTTTATACCCCATTACTTCCCAGTCACCAGATAGGATTATATTTCTTAAAATCCCTTGTTTGGCTGGGGCAAGTGACAGTCCTGGCCAAAGAGTAATGAGCACAAGAAATGTGCGTCACTTCGATTAGAATAATTTAATTGTTCATGCAAAGACTCTCCAGAACTTTCTCTTTTCTTTATGACAACTTTTGATTTCCAGACAGTGGTTTTTCCCTGAGAATGAAATGTAATGACAATGAGCAGCTTGAGTGCCCAGCCAGTCAGAGACTGACACGCAATATAAGTGAGGTATAAACCACTGTTGTTTTAAGTCAATGATATTTGGTGATATTAACACAGCATAACCTGGCCCATTCTCACCTATACGCGCAGCTATGAGAAATGATAAGCAAAGTCAACCTAGCAGTGATTATAAATAAAATTATCTTCTTTCCCTAAGCTTTGACCCTGAAGAATGGTAGTCTGAAACTGGACCCTATCTTCATTACAGATTTAAACCTCTGAAAATGGTTAATTAGATTGTGTTGTCTGGGCATGGTTGCTCACGCCTGTAATCCTAGCATTTGGGAGGCCAAGTCAGTTGGATCACTTGAAGCCAGGAGTTTGAGACAAGCCTGGCCAACATTTTTACCATCTCTACTGAAAATACAAAAATTAGGTGAGTGTGTTGGCACATGCCTGTAATCCCAGCTCTTGGGAGGCTGAGGCATGAGAATCACTTGAACTTGAGCGGCAGAAGTTGCAGTGAGCTGAGATCATACCACTGCATTCCAGCCTGGGCAAAAGAGTGAAACTCTGTCCTAAATAATAATAATAATAATACTAAATAAATGGTGTTCACTGTAGTTCATAGTGAAAAATGTAAATCACATCTCATTCAAATGGACCCAAAATAAAGATAGCTCTAAAATTGCATCATTCTGTACATTGCTAATGACTATTGAAAGATGTGGAAATATGATCAATACATCAATTTGAAACATTTCAAGCATTCGAGAAAGAGTGCTATTTAAGGTGAATATCAGTGTTACTGGATTTTTACATTTTCCGTAGAATGGGTGTGGATGGGATTGCAGCATTGCCCATCTTTCTTCCAGCAGCTCTGCTCTACCACTACCTGTATTCCATACCAGATGTGGACTTTATTTTACATACACTAATTTCCTTGAAATATAATTTCAAAATATATTTTAAACTAATCTAGTGTTTGACTTATTTTTTATACCTTTGACCTGTTACAAGTTAAGAGTTAAGGTGGCAGAAAATAAACTTGGCAAATAACCATTCTTTTACTCATTTCGTCATTGGTCTTTGATGGCAGGATCCTTATACTTAGAAGCTCGTGTATAAACCTGGAAAGACAACTAGGAGAAAGAAGATAATGTGACCACAAATGATACACAAAACTTAATTCCAGAAATGTTTAGAGTGCCATCAAAACTTTATGCAGGAAGAATTATGTGTGTGTGCAAACTGAGATGTGGTTAGATCCAAGGGCCTTTAATATGAATTGATCAACAAGAAAGAATTTATGAAGCTCCTGTGCCGTTTGACCTCAGTAAATGGGGGTGCCCTTTTAACCACTGTAGTCATCTCGATGAAATATTTAAATAGCTATATATAGATATATTTTATGCTGTCAAATTTAGAAGGCATCTGTTACCACAGTTACTCCATTTGTAGATGCCAGGGGAAAATATGCATATGCGTTATTGCTAAAACAGGTCTCTTTTAAGGTTTCCAAGGTTTCAATATTGTGACCCCAAATCAGACAAATGAATAATAATGAAAAACTGTAGATAAAGCAGGTGAGCTTTGGAACATGCTACATGATTAATGGTAAAATTAATGGGACTGGTAGAAAATGTAATCATTAAGTGACTGTCTAGTGGCCCAGAGATCAGACTATACACGTATTATCATGTCCTTTGACAGTACTATCCCAAACTCCTGGCCTCAAGTGATCCTCTCACCTCTGCCTCCTGAAGCTCTGGGATTATAGGCTGAGCCACGGTTCCCAGCCTTTGACAACACTAGAAACCCACCTTGCATAAATAAAGCAATTATTATAAGCATATGGGCAAGAAAACCATAGAATAATTATTGTTGCAAGCTTTCTCATCAGAGACAGAGGTCCCAGCCTCAGCACTGTCATTTTCTAATACTAAGGCATTACGCCATTTTGTTTATTCAACATATATTTATTAAGAACCTATAATGTATTGGAGTTTTTGTAATGGGCACTGGGCACACTTGGTGGAACCAAGCAAACAAACAAGCAAGAAGCATATATAACTCCTGCCCTCACTAAGCTTATAGACTAAGATAGGGGAGGCAGAAATCAAAGAATCATCAAATAAGTGAACAGTCTCATTTGTGAAAAACATTACCAAGGACAGCATATTAGAGGAGGAATTGACCTAGTCAGACTCTCTTCTGCACATTGAGTGATATTTATACATGTATCTTAGGATTACTGTGAAGATTAAGAGAAATAATATATATTAACAGCTCACATAAAATAAGAACTGTACAAATTTTCCCTGTTTTCTCTATTCTTCTAAATGCAGGTGAATGCAGTGCATTAATTTCCAGATAATTTTTCTTGCTTATTGCAGGATTCTGAAGTGTTATGAATGGTCTTTATTAGGAGGAAATGCTAATGGGCATGTTTTCCTTTTTTTTTTTTTTTTTTTTTTTTGAGACAGAGTTTCGCTTTTGTTGCCCAGGCTGGAGTGCAATGGCGTGACCTTGGCGCAACCTGTCTTCTGGGTTCAAGCAATTCTCTGTGTCAGCCTCCCAAGTAGCTGGGATTACAGGCATGTGCCACTACACCTGGCTAATTTTGTGTTTTTAGAGGAGTCGGGGTTTCTCCATGTTGGTCAGGCTGTTCTCAAACTCTCGACCTCAGGTGATCCACCTGCCTAGACCTCCCAAGGTGCTGGGATTACAGGCATGAGCCACTGCATCCGGCCCCAAAACTGTGTTTTAAAAAATTTTATAGTCATTTGGGTATATACCCAGTAATGGGATGGCTGGGTCAAATGGTATTTCTAGTTCTAGATCCCTGAGGAATCGCCACACTGACTTCCACAATGTTTGAACTAGTTTACAGTCCCACCAACAGTGTAAAAGTGTTCCTATTTCTCCACATCCTCTCCAGCACTTGTTGTTTCCTGACTTCTTAATGATTGCCATTCTAACTGGTGTGAGATGGTATCTCATTGTGATTTTGATTTGCATTTCTCTGATGGCCAGTGATGGTGAGCATTTTTTCATGTGTTTTTTGGCTGCATAAATGTCTTCTTTTGAGAAGTGTCTGTTCATGTCCTTTGCCCACTTTTTGATGGGGTTGTTTGTTTTTTTCTTGTAAATTTGTTTGAGTTCATTGTAGATTTTGGATATTAGCCCTTGGTCAGATGAGTAGGTTGCGAAAATTTTCTCCCATTTTGTGGGTTGCCTGTTCACTCTGATGGTAGTTTCTTTTGCTGTGCAGAAGCTCTTTAGTTTAATTAGATCCCATTTGTCAATTTTGGCTTTTGTTGCCATTGCTTTTGGTGTTTTGGACATGAAGTCCTTGCCCATGCCTATGTCCTGAATGGTAATGCCTAGGTTTTCTTACACATGCACACGTATGTTTATTGCGGCATTATTCACAATAGCAAAGACTTGGAACCAACCCAAATGTCCAACAATGATGGACTGGATTAAGAAAATGTGGCACATATACACCACGGAATACTATGCAGCCATAAAAAATGATGAGTTCATGTCCTTTGTAGGGACATGGATGAAATTGGAAATCATCATTCTCAGTAAACTATCGCAAGAACAAAAAACCAAACACCGCATATTCTCACTCATAGGTGGGAATTGAACAATGAGATCACATGGACACAGGAAGGGGAATATCACACTCTGGGGACTGTGGTGGGGTGGGGGGAGGGGGGAGGGATAGCATTGGGAGATACACCTAATGCTAGATGACGAGTTAGTGGGTGCAGCGCACCAGCATGGCACATGTATACATATATAACTAACCTGCACAACGTGCACATGTACCCTAAAACTTAAAGTATAATAAAAAAATAAAAAAATAAAATAAAAATAAAAAAATAAAAAAAAAATTTTAATCAGAAGGTCACCATTTGGCAAACTCATTTTTCTATTCTCTTATAAAGCACAATGAGATCTTACCTTAAAACATACTTAAGATAAAAGAATCTTGAAAGTTGTCACGAATACATTTTGCAAATGCAATATCCAAGACAATAGAAAAACTTTATAATAAATTTCAGTATAGAGAGAGAGAAATTGCAACTGTGTCAAAAATATAAGAAATAAAACTGTGAAAGATGAACTGAACCTCAGTGGTAGAAACAGAATTTTCATTTAGGCCTTATCTAGTTCTCTTTGAGGTGAATGAATAATGAAACATGGGGAAATTAGAAAATTTAATAACCCACTTTTTAAGAATTCACAGATGTTTCTTGAGAAATCTATCAGAATTTTTTTAAAACCTGCCTTCTTAAAGAGATCTTTTAATTTTGGAATAGGGTAGGGCACACATCATGTTGGTGTAACAATCACATTATGAAAATGCAGCTAGAATGCTGATGGGTGGGGGTAATACTTGGGAGACACAATGAAATTTAATGTTCTTGGTTTGGGGAAGAGACAACACTACCTATATATCATAATGCCTTGCCTCTTACACGGTAATAAAAATAGACATGAAAAGCTAACTGAAACCTAGACATTATCCATAGTTTGCTCAGGTTAACTGAACTAAGGAGATTCTGAAACTTAAGAACAACAACAACAACAAATCCTTAAGCCTTTTTTCAAATGATGCACTTGGGAAATAAGTGAGCCAGAAGGGAATGTCTCTGCTTTTGCTAGGAGAGAAATATAGTAACTAACCCAAAAGAACCTTAGATAAAGATTTTTAGTTTCTATAGCAGTATTCCCAAAATGTGGTATGCATTAGGGAAGAGATGTGTAATATAAAGCAGGAAAAAAAAAGAGTCTTTTCTTAGACCATATGGCTTGAAACATTTAGGCTCTTAAGGGAATCTAACTGTTGGCATGTAGGAAAAACTTGGGGAGAAAACAGTATGAGGTTGTGTGTCATCTACTCATTACTCTCTGTCCTTCATATTAGAAAGGACTCTCTAGAATGGTAGAGAAAAATTAGATTCAGAGAAAACATGAGAGCAGAGATGCAGGTAAGCCTTAGAGGAAGGGGCCCTGTGCCCACTCTCTAGGCCAAGTCCCAGAAAATGGTGAACCATCAAATACATTCATAGAATTGAAACGTAGAGTCCTGTGCCAGCAGTGAGGTAGCAAAGGCAATTGAAGGAAAAGAGGGGCTGGATCTACCCTGGGCACAGGCAACAAAGGAGTATAATGTCTGACATGAATTGAACAACAGCAATAAAACCAACTAGAAGTCTGCTTCTTTTTTAAATCATCATTTGCAGGTTATTCTAAATAATGTTGATGATAAAATGATTCTCCCAGATAAGAATATTTTCTTAGTCTTAAGTTTTACATAACTGCTGTAGTTAATGTTGAATTTTAATAATATATACATAAACTAACAATTAGCACGTACGTTTGAAAATTTATCCTTTAACATATATTGTATTCAACATAGAAGTTTTTCAGTGAACTCCTAGTTATTCCATTGGTCTCTGTAGTGAGTTAATGGTAGCTTCCAAAAAGATATGTCCATGTCCTAATCCCCCAAACCTGTAAATGTTACCGTTATTTGTAAATGGATCTCTGTAGAAATCATTAAGGATCTTGAGATGAGACTATCCTGGATTACTGGGGGCGGAGGACCCTACATTCAATGAAAAGTGTTCTTAGAAGAGACACACTGGAGAGGGACACATAGATAAATGGAGATTATATAAAGACAGAGGCAGAGATTGCAGTGAGGCAGCTGTACAAGCCCAGGAATGCCGACAACCACCAGAAGCTGGAAGAGTGAAGAAAAGGATCTTCCCTAGAGTGGGTGGAGGAAATATGGGGCTCCCAACACCTCGATTCAAACTTCTGGCCTTCAGAACTGTAAACGAATTAATCTCTACTGTCTTAAGCCATCAATTAATTTCATCCAGCCACCCTAGAAAACTAATACAATCCCTAACCCACAAACTCAGTTACAAGAAAAGTCATTCCTAGGGTAACTTTAAATATTGAGAGCTATCCTTGTTCTTTTTTGCATCAGTTGATGATTTCACACACTACCTTTAAAAAGAATATTTAAAATCAACAATGATAGCACAATGATTGTAAAATCCTGAAAACAAGACTTGAATTACTTTACTTCTGCCGTAACGTATGATTAATGACATTTTTTACTTGTGCTTTAACATTTAAAATAGTAAAATGGAGTCTGAAGTATAACTAACAATATTTTTGTTTGGTAAGTATATGTTTTCATTTGTAACAAATATTTTATTGAATTTGGATAAGATTCTTTATATTTAAAATTTCCATCTTTTTATTTTAATTATGATTAAATTATAATAGTGTTTTCACAGCAATAGGGTACTAATTGTTTAAATATTTTTCCACTTCCCCCCATAAATTAATGTAATCAAAAAGCATAAATCTACTTTTTTTGTATTGCCATTTTTATTAGTTATTTTTTACTGGGCGTAATTATATACACAAAGTTTAATAGAAGACAATTTTCATTGCTTTTCTTTTTTAACCACTATTATTATTTATGCCATTTCATGATAATTACTGAATATAATTTTGAAATATAGAGGAGAGTTTTTAAAAATGAGCTCTTTGGGACATAAATATGCTGAGAATGTCCATAGCTGGGCTGTACACTGGTTAGAGCCCAGTGGTAGGGCAAATTCCTACAGGAGAAATGGCAATTGCTTTACCAGGTAGATGAGACCATAGTGTCACCAGGGTTCTCTTGGCCTGGGACTCTTCGGAATCAGGAGAAGTCTCATGTGCCCCATGTTGGCAATAATGAACTAAAAGAGTCATCAGACCCACAGACTGTGCTACGGTAACTTTTGTGTGCCAAAGTCTAAAGATAACACTAAAGAAAGCTGGGCTTACCTGATCTAGATGGATATTTAGAATTACTCCCTTTTATTTTTCACCACTGACATCTTTGTAAGCTTTCTCAAATACCATAATAAGAGGAGTGGGTGGTGGGGCATCCAATTGAATAAAAATATATCTCTACCTCCTTTCCAGAATGGGAGCTAAAAATAGAAATCTAGCTAAATTTAAGAAAAAAAGTTACCTTTCTTCCTCACTTACGTTGTGGAATGGAATGCAAATCTGTAACATACATTTCCCAAAAAAGTAAACTGAGATTCAGGTAATGTTACTGACATGATCTAAGGTCTCACAAGTAATTTTAAAAAGTACTAAAATTCTGACCTAGGTCCATCTCATTTAAAGAACACCAGCGTTTCTACCATGTCAGGCAATCACCCCAGAAACTACTAAAACTTCTGGTCCATAGAAAAATGATAAGCTGGGACTATTGCAGAGGTGGGGCAAATTGTGGGCCTCTAGGTTTTAAGAGGATTAGTTCCTGCTAAATTCCTGGTAATATTTATCCTTAGCTTACCTTGGAGGAACAGGATTTCCTAGTACCAAGCTGGATTCATGTTTCCAAATCTCAGCTCTAACTCTCATCAGTTGTGTGATTTTGGGGAATTGTCTCTAGCTATCAGTCTCTGCTATTTTTATGTCTTAGATGAGGAGATAATGAATTCACAAAGATTAGGAATTATAAGTATAAAACACTTGGAATGTAGTAGTGTATTATAAACTGGATCTATTTTATTATACCTTTCTAAAGACATAGCATTCTAGAGTGGTTGTAAATACTACTATAATTCCACACATAACCTCTGGTAACTAGTATTTGAAAAGATGTCTTAACTGAGAATGAATGTTTTTATTTGTTCATTGATTATTTTTTGTTTTTGCTGACAACATTGAGTATCCAGGCCTGCCTGATGGATACAGAGAAAGGTTCGAACTAGACAGGGTATTAATTTCCTTAAAATTTTCTTTCTGTTGTAACTTGCTGATCTTCTCAGCATGAAATTGATTAAGAAATTCACATCACTTAATTCTCTTCATAATCACCTAGTGTGAAACTTGCAAGGAAGAACTTTTTTAAAGAAAGGGCAATGAGCCAAGGGAGGTGTGCAGAGGGGTTAGAGTTGGGTATTCACGTGCAAGATTCTCCGTTCTTAGGAAATTCCCAGATAAGCAGTATTCCCTGCTGGGCTTCACAGATGGATCAGAAATCTGGAAAGCTAGTACTTGGTAAAGACAGTGGGTTTAGAGGATAACAAGTAGAGAACAGGCACCAACAAATTGTGACAAACATGAAAATGGACGAAATTAAATAAGTCATCCTGGCTATTTGTGAAAGGAAGTAGTATAATAGGGAGTGAAGAGTGCCTCTGGGACCAGACTGTGTTAAAAAGAGGCCCTGTAAAATAGTTTTACAGGAAAATAAAGGAGAAAAGGATGCAAGCAAATATCTGTGATAGAAACTTCATTTCTCAGAAGATGGTTACCAGGAAGTAGAAAGAACATGGGGTTTTGAAGATGGAAAGTTGTGGGACTGAATCTCTTCCAGGTTAATAATTGTGTGAGGTTTGTCAAGTTACTTAACTTCTCTGCATCGCTGTCTCTTTTTCTGTTAGGTATTATTTGTTATTTCTTCACCTTTTGGTAATTTAGGAGTTAACTTCCCTCCACACACTATTCTATGCCTTTGATAAAGCCATTAAATTTGATAGGAATTCCATGTCCCTACATACATCAATTCTGGCTGATTGAGCTCATTTAAGGCCATGGTGACATCTTCCATCTCTGTGTTACATGATGACATGTCAAGGTGAGAAGCTGATAATTTTTTCTTGTGTGCTTGCTTGGAGGGTGCATGGAAGGGGAATGGTACCTCTCTTAGACCTTTGCAAAAGGAGGTAGGCTTATATCCATTTTTTTTTTTTTTTTTGAGATGGAGTCTGTCTCTGTCACCCAGACTGGAGTGCAGTGGCGTGATCTCGGCTTACTTCAACCTCTGCCTCCCGTGTTCATGCCATTCTCCTGCCTCAGCCTCCTGAGTAGCTGGGACTACAGGTGCCCACCACCACACCTGGCTTTTTTTTTTTTTTTTTTTTGTATTTTTAGTAGAGATGGGGTTTCACAGTGTTAGCCAGGATGGTCTCGATCTCCTGACCTCGTGATCTGCCCGCCTCAGCCTCCCAAAGTGCTGGGATTACAGGCCTGAGCCACCACGCCCGGTCTGTATCTTGTTCTTTAGAGGATCTGCTATGAACCTTCTTTAGCCATATTCTTTCCCATTAGGCAAGAATTCTCTGAGGCTCCAGAAATATGCCCACACTTAACACATGTCCTCTTCTGGATCATGCTGTAGAGACTCCGAATGCAAGAATTCCCTGCCTTCGTTGACTCTGAGAGGGCTTTCAAGGAGGGATCTGTGGGCTTCTCTGGTGATATACACACCTCTAGACCTCAAGTAAGGACGTTTAGGTGAGGAGACATACATGGGGTTGGGGACTCTGGGCTGAGGTAGCCCCCAAAGCAAGTGAGGCCCCTAAATGCCACAGAGTAAAATATAGCAGAAAAAAAAAAAAAAGGTTGCTGGACCCAGGCCAACCCTCCTCATGCAGCCAAGTCTGGCATGGGACTCTGAGGTGTCTTAGAATTCTAAAGTCAAACCTGACCTTCCATGTCATTACAAAAGTCAGGAATAGATTTTTTTTTAACAGCTTGATTTATATCTTTTAAATATTTAGATAAATGTCAAACTATTCTCCATTTGTACTCTTGCTGATGTTAGGGATGTTAGGGGTGTACCTGGGGAAATTCATCCTTGCCATCCTCCTTTTAATGGCAAAAGAAAGAAGCTGCATTATACAGCATGGATGCTAATTTCTGAATCACTTGAATATCCTGTTTATAGGGCATTGTCTCATTCCGGAGTTCCAAGAGCTCCAAAGCCCAGAACTTCCTCTGTGTTTTGGTCCCATGTATCTACCCTGGGCCTCTTTCTTTAGATAGGCTTTTATGTTTGCCAATAAATAGATTGGAAAATGGTTGGTGAAACACCATGATCTATTCCTGTTAAAGTTTTTTTTTCTTTTATTATAATTTTTTTATTATTATTATACTTTAAGTTTTAGGATACATGTGCACAACGTGCAGGTTTGTTACATATGTATACATGTGCCATGTTGGTGTGCTGCACCCATTAACTCGTCATTTATCATTAGGTATATCTCCTAATGCTATCCCTCCCCCCACCCCACAACAGTCCCCAGTGTGTGATGTTCCCCTTCCTGTGTCCACATGTTCTCATTGTTCATTTCCCACTTATGAGTGAGAACATGCAGTGTTTGTTTTTTTGTCCTTGAGATAGTTTGCTGAGAATGATGGTTTCCAGCTTCATCCATGTCCCTACAAAGGACATGAACTCATCCTTTTTTATGGCTGCATAGTATTCCATGGTGTATATGTGCCACATTTTCTTAATCCAGTCTATCATTGTTGGATATTTGGGTTGGTTCCAAGTCTTTGCTATTGTGAATAGTGCCACAATAAACATACGTGTGCATGTGTCTTTATAGCAGCATGATTTATAATCCTTTGGGTATATACCCAGTAATGGGATGGCTGGGTCAAATGGTATTTCTAGTTCTAGATCCCTGAGGAATCGCCACACCGACTTCCACAATGGTTGAACTAGTTTACAGTCCCACCAACAGTGTAATAGTGTTCCTATTTCTCCACATCCTCTCTAGCACCTGTTGTTTCCTGACTTTTTAATGAGTGGCACTAAAATAAAGAAGTATCAAGGAGTGAAAGAAGTCATACAAAATTCAAAGTTCTCCCCGTCTCCACATATTCCTCAAACAATGCCCAAGAAAAGGAGAAATTAAGCCTCAGCATTCCAAGGCACCTCATGCAAGTCAGCAAGTTAGAAAAACAATTACTATAGAGAAAACAATGATTCATTGTGGGTGCTAGAAACTTAGAATATAATTGAATGTGCAGTGGCTCACACGTGTAATCTCTACACTTTGGGAAGCCAAGGCAGGAGGATCACTTAAGCCTAGGAGTTTGAGACCATCCTGGGCAACATAGCAAGCCCATCTCTACAAAACTTTTTTTGAGACAGAGTTTCGCTGTGTCACCCATGCTGGAGTGTAGTGGTGCGATCTCAGCTCACTGCAGCCTCTGCCTCCCAGGTTCAAGCGATTCTTCTGTCTCAGCCTCCCGAGTAGCTGGGACTATAGAGGAGCGCCAGCATGCCTGGCTTATATTTTTATTTTTAGTGGAGATGGAGTTTCACTGTGTTGGCCAGGCTGGTCGTGAACTCCTGACCTCAGGTGATTTACCTGTCTCAGCCTCCAAAGTGCTGGGATTACAGGTGTGAGCCACCGCACCCAGCCACACAACTTTTTTTAAAAAAGAAAAATCCTAGTTGGGCATGGTGGCACATGCCTGTAGTCCCAGCTACTTGGGAGGATGAAGTGGGGGAACACTTGAGCCCGGGAAGCAGAGGTTGCAGTGAGCTGTGAATGTGCCACTGCATTGCAGCCTGGGTGGCAGAGCAAGACCCTGTAGCAAAAATAAATAAATAAATAAATAATAAGAATAATAAATAAAAATGAATGTAATTGGTACACTTGGGAAGCCGATGTTAAGGTGGGGGCTTGAGTAGGGAAGAATAATTTGTCTTCATTTCACTTAAATTACACTTGATATGGCTCATTAGAAAATACTCTCCTGGGTTTTTAAGCTTGTGATAGGTCAGGGCCCACCCAGTGTCAAGCACTTACATTGGGAATAGAACTTTGTCTAAACCTTCATCAATGAAGAGGACTTCCTTTGGAAAGCCAGAACTAGGAATGGTGCATTCTGGGTTTTAGCCCTTTCAAATGCCATTGTCATTTGCAGTCAGAAGACCTGGACTCCAATGCCTTAGGCAAATCTTTGTACCTCTCTTAGCTTTCTACCTCACGGAATTGCTCTCAAATGGTACATGAATATGGCCTTAATAACCTGCAAAATTTTATTACTTAGTGGCTGTATGCATAACAGAATTGATTATTACTTAACAGTTATTATTAAGAACAGTCAGTTTAGGAATTTCTGCTTTGAGACAACTGGTCTGCTCTCTTTTCCCTTGGTTCAATTTGATTTTCCTTAGAACTTTAGAGCATAGCAATGATCATTTTACATATTGCTCCAAGTTATCTGAAAGTTAATCTAGTGGGATTATTATCTTTATTTTTAAAGTAAGAAAACTCACAGTCAGAAATATCAGTGCTTTCTCATAAGACACACATCTACCAAACATGACTGGATTGTCTATAGTCTACAAACATGCCTTCTGTGTATTATCTACTCACTAATTAGTATTAACAAAAGGTTTAAATTGTCTTATGTTTAGGTTTATTGCTCATGCACTTTTCTTGTCAAATTCATTCTAGGATAATTCTATACTCTTAAATATTTTAAAAAACAAAATCCATTTCCTAAGCCATTTCTAATTCTGCAATTAGATTTCTAAAACATTTTTAAACAAATCTGAAGATCAGTATAACCATGTTGTATCCTAACCCCTCCCAAACTGCTTAGATTCTACATACTTCTGGGTAGAGGAAGAAGTTGTCAATTTCATGACTAAAAGTTAACAGCAGATCATGGCCAACAGCTGAGGAGGTAGCTGTGTTATATGATGGAAAAAGGTCTGACCCTAAAGACATGAGACCAGTCACCCAGTCATGTTTCTGACATTTGGTAGATGTGTGCCTTATGAGAA
This sequence comes from Pan paniscus, assembly GCF_029289425.2. NCBI lineage: Eukaryota > Metazoa > Chordata > Mammalia > Primates > Hominidae > Pan > Pan paniscus. The sequence continues at coordinate 43,931,401 of NC_073258.2, read as the reverse complement.
AGCACTGATGTTTCTTTAATTTAGTTATTTATTTCGAGATGGAGTTTTGCTCTTGTCACCCAGGCTGGAGTGCAATGGCACGTTCTAGGCTCACTGCAACCTCTGCCTCCCAGGTTCAAGTGATTCTCCTGTCCCAGCCTCCCGAGTAGCTGGGATTACAGGCACCCACCACCACGCCTGGCTAATTTTTGTATTTTTAGTAGAAACAGGGTTTCACCACGTTGGCCAGGCTGGTGCACTGATGTTTCTGATTGTGAGTGTTCTTACTTAAAAATAAAGATAATAGCTCACCATATTAATTTTCAGATAGCTTTGAGAAATATATAAATGATAATTACTGTGCTCTAAAGTGAAGTCTAAGGAAAATCAAATTGAACCAAGGGAAAAGAGAGTAGCTCAGTTGTAAGCAAATGGTACTTAGTAAATATTTACTGGTTTGCCTAAAATACTACAAAGGAAGAAATTTCTGTGGAATGTAATCCATAGAGCAGTGTAAAGATGTTTTGGTTAGATAGAATTAGAGCATATTTAGAGAACATGGAAAAGACAGTGAAAATAGATTCCTCTTATTCAAATGCTTTTTTTCTGTACTACACACTGCTACTAGAATAATTTTCCACAAACACACAGGTGATCATGTTACCCTAGTACTAAAACACACTGACATTTTTGCACTGATAACCTAGTGAATAAAGATCTAAGGTCCTTCACAGAATAGATCAAACTCCCTTTTCTGCACTGTCAATAAATGGGTAGCAATTGCTAATCAGTCCAAAGTTTCTTTTCAGAGTCATGAAAGTGTTCTAAAATTGACTGTGGTAATGATTGCACAACTTTGTGAATATAGTTAAAAACATTGAATTGTGCATTTCAGATGTGAATATTGTGTGGTATTGAATTATATATCAATAAAGTTCTTTTTCTTTTTTCTTTTTTTTTTTTTTTGAGATGGAGTCTCACTCTGTTGCCCAAGCTGGAGTGCAATGGTGGTGAGATCTTGGCTCACTGAAACCTCCGCTTCCTGGGTTCAAGCGATTCTCCTGCCTCAGTCTCCTAAGTACCTGGGATTGCAGGTGCCCACCATGATGCCTGACTAATTTTTGTACTTTTAGTAGAGACAGGGTTTCACCATGTTGGCCAGGCTGGTCTCGAACTCCTAACCTCAGGTGATCTGCCCACCTCGGCCTCCCAAAGTGCTGGGATTATAGGCATGAGCCACCACCCCTGGCCTAAAGTTCTTAGTCTTAAAACTCTCCCTTTTCAGGTACTGTTTTCATAAAAATTATTTCTTATTTGTTATTCTAGTACATATACTCTACTATAAGCAGAAAGGACCACTTATTTTTACATGAAGATCCACTTTCTTTATGCCTTTATTTGTGGTGTTCCTTCTCCGCTAGTTGTACAAACTCTACCTCTTGAATTCCTATACATTTCTCAAGGCTGGGATTAAGTACTCTCTCTGCCAAAGAACCCTGCTTCAGTACCACTTACCATGAAATTAAAATGTCCTTCTTTAATGTAATCAAACATATTTTCTCTCAAAATTCTTATTTTAAAACAAATGTCATTGTGTAAAAATATTGTCTGATTTCAATTTTTGTTTTGTTTTAAAATAAAAGTGACATCAACATTATAAGAATGTCTCAACATATGTCAGTGGTCCACCTCCCTTAATCTGTAAGGCATCGTAATTTATTTGCTTATGTATCCCTTCAGTTTCCTCTAGCCTTGTGCTTTTTTTTTTTTTTTTTTTGAGACGGAGTCTCACTCTGTCACCCAGGCTGGAGTGCCATGATCTTGGCTCACTGCAAACTCTTCCTGGGTTCAAGCAATTTTCCTGCCTCAGCCTCCCAAGTAGCTGGGATTATAGGCACTCACCACCACACCCAGCTAATTTTTGTATTTTTAGTAGAGATGGGGTTTCACCGGGTTGGCCAGGCTAGCCTTGAACTCATGACCTCAGGTGAAACATCTGCCTCAGCCTCCCAAAGTGTTGGGATTACAGGCGTGAACCACCATGCATGGCCTTAGCCTTATGCTTTTCATATAACACTCACATAATAAATGTTTATGAAATTTGATGTAATTGCTGTAACATAGAGAAATTACCTGAGCAAAATATTTATTATGTTCACTACTACATTGGCCTAGAAAAAATTGGGGCAGATGTTAAAAAAGGTGAATATTCATCTCATAAAGCTTCATGTACTGTAATTTAACACCAAAGCATGATAAACTTACTAAATACTGAAGAATGTATTTTTTTTTACAACACAAGCTAACATTTGGATTCATCACACCTTACTGCTAAATTTCACATTCCTTTTCTTTCCTGCGTCTCCAATTAGAGCATTCTGCTTATCCTCTAGGATTATTGACACGTTTTCTAGGACAGATTTTGAATACCATTCTGTATTTGTTTGAAAGTGAATTATTTCTTTTCCTACCTTCATATCTAAAAAGGTGAATTCATTCTAAAAGGAGAAATAAAAGGCATACTTATTCTTTTAGCAGATTTATTATTTATTATTCTAAAGAATTTATGTAAATGTGCTTCAAGATGTTACTGAGTTTGTATCATACTGGATTTCCTAAAATGGAAAATTATTGGTTTTCAATTTTTTTGGTACATCATCTTATTTTAGATGATCACTTTCTCATAAGTAATATTCACTAGATTTTGTATTTCTGTGCAGTATTCTCTTCCTATATTGACATATTTTCTCAATGCAAAGATGAAATCCTCAGCCTTTGGCTCCTGATATATTGTGATGTGCTTTGCAGAGTTTCTCTTGGGTTGCAGGGGGCTTGGCAGTCAACAAAATATCAGAAGGAAAAGTTGCTCTGATGGAGAGAGACTTTCACAAGGAAGCACATGTTGCGACTTGATACTTGATTACTCATTTTATGTGTATATAAATTGACATTATAGTTATAATATTTCTATTTAATGTAAGGTAGATACTATAAATTTAAAGGAAAAAATGGGTTCATAGAAGTTAGATGAGGCTGAGGCAGGAGAATGGCGTGAACCCGGAGGGCAGAGCCTGCAGTGAGCCGAGATCGTGCCATTGCACTCCAGCCTGGGCGACAGAGCGAGACTCCATCTCAAAAAAACAAACAAACAAAAAAAGAAGTTAGATGACCTTCTCAGAGTGACACAGCTAGTAACTGGCAGAGTGGGAGTTCAGAAACTCAGATGTATTTGCTCCTAGAACTTGTGCCTCTGTAACTTGCACAAAGCTTCAGTGCTCCACTTAGATGACTTTTTTTCTTTTTTGTTTGTTCTTTCCTTTGGAGACAGGGTCTCACTCTGTTGCCCAGACTGGAGTACAGTGGTGCGATCTCAGCTCACCGCAACCTCCGGCCTCCTGAGTTCAAGCGATCCTCCTGCCTTAGCCTTCCGAGTAGCTGGGATTACAGGCATGTGCCACTACCGCCTGGCTAATTTTTGCATTTTTAGTAGAGATGGAGTTTCACCATGTTGGCCAGGCTAGTCTCGAACTCCTCACCTCAAATGATCCACCTGCCTTGACCTCCCAAAGTGCTGGGATCATAGGCGTGAGCCACTGCACCTGGCCGTTAGATGCCTTTCTTAAGTTCCAAATCTATTAAGTCTATTCTCTTTCCAAATACTTATCACTTATACAACTATAAGCTAATCTCAGTTCTTTTTTTCAGCTACTGGTTATAAAATTGTTATTACATTTCAATAGTTGTCATTGAGTCATTTTGACGGCTTCATACATAAGTTTGCAGATGCTCACAAGTGTTAGTGACCGGTAAAAAAAAATTTCAGGATAACTGAAGTATATTAACTTATTTATATGTAATAACTGAAACCAAATTGGGATATTATTTGCTGAAATAAAGTCATCTTTCTGGGAAGTCACTTCTTAGAGAATGGTTGTATATTTTATATATAATATCAGTTACTATATTTCCAAATGTTAGAATTAGAGTCCAGAAATTTTTAAAAATACAACTGGATTTTAAAATATGGCCACCATTTCTGACATATCAATATTAGTTAATGTTTCTTGCTATGTACACAAAAAGTATGAAAAAATATGCACAATAAATAAACACTTCCTTTATTCACTTGTTTTGCAAGCACATCCTGCCCAGACGTGCTCTCCTGTGCCATGTTAAGAAATATGGATGAATCAAATTTCCAGCTATTGTAACAAAACCATAATTCATCTCCATCTATATCTATTTCACTCTTCTTATTGGGTATATGGCTGCCAAGCCAGATTATATTTCCCACTATCTTTGCAATTAGGTAAAGTCACATGGCCTAGTTCTTTCCCAGGGGAAGGTGTGCAGAAGCAATGTGTGTTGCTTCTAGACCTGGGTCTAAATACATTGAGTATGTTTTTTCACCTTTTGCTCACATCCTGCACTATTTGGAACCCAAATATTATGTGACCAACTTTGGCAGTAACATCAGACAACACATATGCATTAGGAAGATGAGCAGTAGACTTGAAAGGAGGTCAGGGCCATAATTGTCAATGAAATGTTGCTGACCTAGGCATTCATATTCAGTTAAAATTGAGAAATAAGCATGGTTTTTAAAGTTATTGTTTTGTTGAGCCTCTGTGTTATATCATCTCAGCTTTTGGTTAATGAGAAACAAATTCCTTTTTCTTTGTGTTTCACTTGGGTAATTCATACCTATCCTTTACATCTAAACTTTGATATATTGCCTGATGGATCCCTTAACACAAGCCTAGTGATCTTACTTATGTTTTTCTAATGGTATCTGGTTCTTTAAAATATTACCAAACATTTATTAAATATTTACATATCAGACACAATTTCAAGCATATATGTTATCCTATTTAATATTCTTATTGAATATTATATTCAATAATAGGCTAAAAGAATCTCCATATTCTAGATGAACCTCTGTATTATAGATGAGAAAACAGTTAGGGAGAATCTCCGTATTATAGAGTCTCAATATTATAGATGAGAAAACAGTTACGGAGAATCTCCGTATTATAGAGTCTCCATATTATAGATGAGAAAAACAGTTATAGAGAGGTCAAGTATGGTTGTATTTACCAAAAGAAAGCTGCAACAATGTTTCTTATCTTACGTGTGCACTCTTATAATGTGACTATAACACTTCCTCTACTGAAAGATAGGTTCTATGTTTCTTATCCCTGAATCTGGATGGATTTGTCACTATAGAAGAGATACTCTGTGACTTCCAAAGCTAGACTGGGAACTGTATCAGTGGCTCCCCACTGGTTCTCTTTAAGCACTCATTTTTGGACTCTTGAGAAGCCAGCTAAAAGGTCTGAGGCTGCCATGCTCTTAGGAAGCCCCGATAACAGAGACTGGGTATAGCTAATGTCTGGCCAACAGCCCCAGCCCAGGCCCCAGGCAATGTCTACTGCTAGATATGTGAATAAGAATACCTCCTGATCATTTGATCATTCCAGCCCTCAGCCATAGTCACCTTGAGAGTTTTGAATCCTCTTAGTTGCAGTTACAAGCAGTAGAAATATGTTATCATTATGTTTTTTTCCTAAATCCATGACCATGGAATATGTGAATGTAATAAAATGACTGCTTTAAGCTGCTGATCTCTGGTGTAACTGGAAAATTGCCCAAAGTAAAAAAAAAAAAAAAAATCTAGTAAGCAGAAAATCTGAGATTTAAATCTAAAAACTCTGATTCCAAAATCTTTAGATACTATATCACTTGTGCTTAGTTTCTGTATAGAAAATGCCTATTTATTTGTTTTTTACTCCAAGTCAATTTAAAAACTACATTAACGCAGGGCCTTTTCTTATTTACTCTGAGGAAACAAGGATTTTTATTTTTATTTTTATTTTAAATTTCTGTACCCTATAGCCCAGTACAGTGGCTGAAACATACTAGGCACTAAACAAATGTTATCTTAATGAATAAATAATTGTTAGCATTTATGATTGGAAGATCTGTGAATAGTGACTTCACCTTGTGAAATTCCATAACCACCTAATATAAGCTAATGTTTATGAACCATCTACCAGTTGACTAATACCATGGTAAATTGTTTACAAATGTTATTTCCTTTTTACATCCCCATAATGTAAGCATTATAAGAGACCCATTTTACAAATGAGGACATGGAGACTTTGAATTAATAGTTTCCTCAAGCCCCACAGTTATTAAAAGAAAGAATTTGAATCTGGACATTGTTTGATGCCATTCCATGCTGGATAATCTCCATTTACCTCTCCTCCTCTCTACCCTTCACCATTCTGCATTTTAAGCTGAGAGGCTGAACTCTATAGACTGTACCAATCAGTTCCTCTTTTCTTCTGGCTTATGATTAGGTTGAACACATAGAAGATACCAGCAGAAGACAGAGTGCCAAATAAGTTAGAGGTTTATGGTATTCATTTAGCTGCCTCTCCACCAGGCTGTGGGTTCACAGTGATTGTATGGCTCTTATTAAGGGTCCCAACTTCTGTAGAGAAGCCTTCTTCTTAGCTAATTTATTTCTGGGTTCTAATCACAAGATCCCCCTACCATTGTCCTCAGGCCTGGTAATGGTAGTCGCTTCCTGCTGTTGCCAGCCATGGATTTTTCTTAACCTTTTTATTTTTTATTTATTTATTTATTTATTTATTTATTTATTTATTTATTTATTTATTTTTAAGACGGAGTCTCGCGCTGTCGCCCAGGCTGGAGTGCAGTGGCGCGATCTTGGCTTACTGCAAGCTCCGCCTCCCTGGTTCACGCCATTCTCCTGCCTCGGCCTCTCGAGTAGCTGGGACTACAGGCGCCCGCCACCATGCCAGGCTAATTTATTTTTGTATTTTTGGTAGAGACGGGGTTTCACCGTGTTAGCCAGGATGGTCTCAATCTCCTGACTTTGTGATCCTCCTGCCTTGGCCTCCTAAAGTGCTGGGATTACAGGCGTGAGCCACCACACTTAGCCGGATTTTTCTTAACCTTTTTAACACCTTCGTAAATATTCCTGCATTAAACTCTGTTTACTTATTCCTTTTGAGTGTGCCTTCTGCAGATCTTCCCTAACATAGGTGCAACAGGACAGGAGAAAATGGAGACTCATATAGCATATGCCTAGATATCTTGAAACTGAAATCATTCTATTAAATAAACTATTTTAAATTTTTTCATTCTCCTACATTGGCAAATGCATCATTACAAATGACCTAGCAGACCAGATATGAATATATGATTATTGTATCTCTTGGAGTTGCATGCTAGAAAGTGGAGCCACCTTGGCTTGCCTCTCCCTCCTCCTTTATATGCACCCATCCTGCACCTTGAGAGGCCTCATGTACATGTGTGTAGGTACCCTAGCCTGTATATTTAAGCTCTGCAGACACACAGTTATCTCTTGGCCACCCATTGAGCTTATGAGTTTACATACTTGCGATGTGTTATGCCTTTTTATGAGTTAAATCTCTTGAAAAGGCCAATGAAGAACCTCCAAGTCAGTATAGGCTACAAGGGCAGAAAATTTCATATGTACCAAGTACCTGAAGAATGCTCAAGAAGAAGGGACATGGGTTCCTGGAAGACATAACCCATTGGACTACAGACCCTTTGTCTCATGGGGTGAGATGTGAGTAGAAGAGGACCAGAGAAGAGTCCTCCAGAGCATGGAGTTCCTCTTTGGTAGTCTATGACAGAATAGGTAATCTCTGTCCTTTCTATCCCTGGCTAATCTATCACCTCTCATCCAGTAGATTTCGTAGCTCAAGAATCATGGAATATTTATTGGTGAAGTCAATGATTGGTTGATATCTACATCTTCTGAGCAGATATCTTGATTTATTTCAAGATTTAAAAATAGCTGTAGACATAGAATTTTTCCTTTTATTTTCTTTGAATTTGGAAGTTTAGCTAATAGCTATCACCATAAATGTCTTAGGGTATGCACCACTTGCCACTTGCTGCAAAAGTAATTTTGTGCCAGACAGTTTATTCTTTATATTTCCAAATAAGCAGTCTCCCTGAGGAGGAAAAAAAATTCTACCAGAAACTTCACCAGGACTCTAGGTGACAAACAAAGTACCTATCCAACTACTGATGATCTGTCTTTGGTTTCAGAAAAACCCTAATAAAAGCAAAGCCAGATTTAAATATATATATAATATTAACATATAAATATATATTATATATAATTTGTATATTATATGATATATTTAAATATAATACATATTTAAATATACATTATAATATTAATATTATATATTAATATAATATATAATTATGAACATTGTATATTAATATAATATATAATTATTAATATTATATATTATATAATTATTAATATTGTATGTTATATAATTATTAATATTATATATTATATAATTATTAATATTGTATGTTATATAATTATTAATATTATATATTATATAATATTAATAATTATATAACATACAATATTAATAATTCTATATAATATATAATATATATTAAAGATTAATATATTTCTAATAAAAGCCAAGTTTAAATATATTATATATAAAATTAACATATGTAAACATATATTTATTATATATTATATGTAATATTAACATATATAAATTTATTATATATTTTTTATATATTATATATTAACACATAAAATATATTATATATTTGTTATATTATATATTAACATATAAATATATATTTGTTATATATTATATATTAACATATAAAATATATTATATATTTGTTATATATTATATATTAACATAAAATATATTATATAGTATTTGTTATATATTATATATTAACATATAAAATATATTATATATTTGTTATATATTATATATTTATACATTTATATTTAAGTATAATATATATTTAAACATAATATACATTTAAATAAATATTATATATATTTAAACCTGGTTTTGCTTTCATTAGAATAGCTATATATATATGTCTGCTTCTAAATCTTAGGAATAGATATATGACTATTCTTAAGATCTAGAATTCTAAGACTCAAACTGTTGTGTTTTATAGTTATTATTAGTAATTTGGAGTATTGATTGATAATGTTTTCCCCATCTAAAGAAGTTAATCTATGTGTTCAGTTAGATTTTTCACCTTTCCTGGAAGAAATAAGACTCTTGCAGTTACTTGTAGGTTAGCAATCTGCAGTTTGACAAGCTGGTAGATGAATAATTCATTACTACCACTTTCAGATGGGAAGTGCCCACCTGCATAACCACTGTAACTCATGGTACCTGATCCCGAAAAATATTAACAGGTTGAGTTGATCAAAGTGGCAGATAGCTACTCTGGGCTTACTTTATGATTCAGGTACTCCCCCTTAAGAAGGCCATGGAGGGAGTGGAAAATGAAAAGAGGATAAAAATCTAGCAGTGAACTCTGGTTGAAAAATGCCCAGTGTTCAGGTTGCAGTGTTCTGAGCAAATGAGTAAGTTAAATGGCAATGCTTTACTATGCATGTATTTTTATTTATTTTTAAATAGAATATAAAAATTCCTTATCCTGCAAAGAGATCAATTTAGTTTCATATTTCTTAGGATGACAGAATCACTAAATTAGGGAAGACATAAAGATCGGTGCTAATTAAAGCATGGTCTATGGGCTGGCATCAGTCAGCAAACTGTCGACTATTGATTCATGATGACATAAGCATAGAAAGTAAAGGCATTTAAGACTTTTATAGCAATTTGGGTTTAATTTTTTTTAATTTCACAAATGATTAAGAAAACAACTAGCCTTTTAACATTGAGAGTTTAAAAAAACTGCTCTAAATTACATACATCTGATTCATTTATCCCATCATTTATTCTTCAAGTCAAAAAACTATTTTGAGCACCCATGATGTGGCAGTCATTGTACTAGAGACTGGAGATAGAATGGTGAAAAAGGCCACCTGTGTTTTCTTGCGCTTGGTAAAGCTCAGAGTCCACTTGAAGGGACAGATATTAATTACATTTTTACATAGATACGGAATTACAGTTCTGGAATGAAGACATACAGAGTAATATAGGGCTGGGGAAGGATTTTCTTAAAAAAATCCTAAGAATACACACACACACACACACACACACACACACACACACTAGTTAAAAGGAGGATGAAGAAACATTCTAAACAGGAGACGTTGTAAAACAGCCCTGGGCAAGAGGAAGCACGACAAGCAAACAAAAAAAGAATTATATATTTATATATAATATTTGTTTATATATATATATAATGTTTTTTATATATATAATGTTTGTTTATATATAATGTTTGTTTATATAATGTTTGTGTGTGTGTGTGTATATATATACACATATATATATGTATATGTGTGTATATATATATATATATATATATATATATATATATAATGTTTTGGTCTAAACACAAACCTGTGAAGGAGTAGGGCGTGGTATGGCAGGTATGCTAAACCAGACTAAGACCCTTGTGGGTCATATTAAAGGAATGTTGCTTTTATTCTAAGACTAGTAGAACAGCATGAAAGAATTTTAGGGAGGAAATAAATGATAAGGTTATATTTTGAAAAGTCTACTCTTATTTATGAACAGAAATAGATTATTGGGCATGTAGAGAAAATTAAGAGGGGTTTAGATTATTTATTTATTTATTTATTGAGAGAGGGTCTCATTCTGTTGCCCAGGCTGAACTGCACTGGTGCAATCACAGCTCACTGCAGCCTTGACCCCCTGGGTTCAAGTGATCCTCCCATCTCAGCCTCTAATATAGCTGGGACCACAGGTATGTACCACCATGCCTGGCTAATTTTTTGTATTTTTAGTAAAGACAGGGTTTTGCCATGTTCCAGGATGGTTGCAAACTCCTGGGATCAAGCAATCTGCCTATCTCAGCCTCACAAAATACCAGAATTATAGGTGTGGGCTATCACACCCAGCCTAGACTCTATTAAAGGTTGAATTGTACCCCCAAAAAAGATATGTTGAAATCTTAACCTCCAGAATTTGCACTTTAGAATGTGACCTTACATGGAGAGTAAGTCTTTACGGAGATAATCAAGGTAAAATGACGTCAGTCTTTAGGGTGGGCTCTAAATCAATTTCATGAGTTTCCATATAAAAGAGGGAAATTTGGACACAGATATATACATGTTTAGAAGGAAGATAACTTGAAGACAAACAGGGAGAAGACAGCCTTGTGATTGAAGAGATGCATATACCAGCTGAGGAATGCCAAAGATTGCCACCAAACATGAGGAACTAGGAGACAGGCAAGGAAGAGTTCTCCCCTACAGCCATCAGAGAGAGCATTGCCCTGCCAACACACAGATTTCCCACTTCTAGCCTCCAGACCTGAGACCAATTTCTGTGGTTTTAAGCTACCCAGTTTTTGACAGTTTATTATCGTAGCCTTAGGAAACTAAAACAGATGCTATTGCAGAATGCTAGGTAAAAGATGACAGACATGGATGGAAATGGCAATGAAACAGAAAAGTGGGTCCTTACTCTCAGAATACTGATAGATATTTAGAAGATAAAATGGACAGGGCTAGATAAATGGATGCGGATGTGATATGGCGAATAAGGAAAGGAGAAGGTGTCAGTGATGATACGTAGGGATCTAGCTTTCTCAGCTAGGTGAATCATGGTGCCATTCATCAACTTTGGAAACACTGAAAGGGTATTGGGTTTTTAGAAGAAGATCACTAACCCATATTGAGTTGTGGTGCCTTTATGCAACTCAAGAGGTAGTAGGATATAAGGTCTGAAGCTCTCCTGAAAGATCTGGGCAAAAAATATAAACTCAAGAGTCATCTTCAGACGAGTAGTGATGAAGGAAAAAAAAAGATAGAGAAAGAAATAGAAGAGAGTTTTGGACTGAGCCCTCGGGGAATACAAACTATTAACTATTTGCAAAAAATATGTATTTATCATCCAAACATGATGAGATCTTAATGAAAAAGCCTGAATATATAATGTTTACACAAGCATGCATGCACACACAAATGCACATACCATTATATAATATGTGTTTGTATACATATGCATATATATATATATATGAATGATCTTAAGGGTACTCTATTACCATGGAAGTCAAAAGTTGAAGATATGTTTACTCCTGCAGAAAAAAATATGTGGAAATTAAACAAGATCAGTCAAATGAAAAAAGCAAAGGCTATTTATTTGGACCTTGCGAGAGCAAGAGAGGAAGCCACTGTCACTTGCATTTAATCAGCAACTGCAAGGCAGGCGGAAGAGTGAGAAAGCTTTACAGTGGAACACAAAGAGAAGACTTTAGGTGTTCTCTGATTGGTGGCTGCTGGCATGGGGAAGCTGCCATAATTTGGTTATGGTATAGCTGGCATAGGCTAACCAGAAGTGGGACATCCTATGTAACAGTGTATATTTGGCTTTCTTCGATTGGCCTTAAGTTAGAAGTAGAAACAAAAAATTAGGAAATCTGTTAGTTATCACTCCAGTCCTGGACATTTGGGGCTGTTGGTTATAGAAGCTATTATTTAGCTTACTGAATTGCTACTAGAGATACCAATTCTCTGGCTCTGATCCCTGGTACTGTGATTATACACAGTGCCATAATTACAGGAAGCTGTCTGAGGGACATATAAAAACATCTGAACTAATCTTGCAACTTTTCTGTAGTCAAAAATTTGTTTAAAATAAGAAAAATTTAAAACAGAGTACATAGTGAATATTTCTAGATAGAAGATTTCAGATGATTTTATTTATGTATGTTTATTTACTTCTATATATTGCCCAAATCAGTAAACATTTTATTTCTTTGAAACAAAAATAATTTAGAAATTAAGATTTAAGACACCTAAATGCTGCCCAGACATATGTATCTTGTGAACTGAACCTCTGGTTTTCAAAATAATAGCATGGTCACCTAACTAATCCTGTTAATTTGAGGCTTATGGGTTAAGAAATACAGATTTGAAACATTGATTATTTTTAAAATGTGATGAATCTTGAAAAAAATTTGAAGGATATTTCTTGAATAATACTCATAACATCGCCAAATGAGAAAAGAAGTAAACTTTATGGAATGACTGTGTTGTGATAAACTAAAACCCAGATATCAAAATGGACCATAAACTGAATACTCACGAATATTGAAAAGTAATGAGAGCTTAGCAATTTTTAAAATGTAGAAAGAAAACATTTGATGACTCTGGAATTTAGAAACAAGCATATAATAAGCATTACTCTGAAGTAGCATTGATTAGGACATTATTAAAGAACTGTATACTATTATAGAAACTGTAGTTTTAAAGAACAGAGTTGAAATGCAACTGGGAACAGTACCCAAATCAGTAGTACAGGAGAAGTGTAAAAGAATTCAGATTTAATGTAGCTTAGAATGTTTCCAGAATATGATAGTTATGGGGCATGAAAGACCTATGGAAAACCTAAGGCATTATCCCTGACTTCCAGAAATTTACCAGATGTGTTAATAAGGCAATATGCTCATGAGACTGGAGGAGAAACTATGGTGAAGAGATAAATACATTGTGCTAACATATTCTGTACAATTAGCACTATGGGAAGTCAGCAAAGTGAGAAATCAGAGTTGAATAGAGTTATCAGGGAAAGTTTCCCAAAGAACTAGACAACAATGCATCCATACGTGTCCATGTGTTTTAGCTGGAAAAAATAGACGCTGGATGTCAAAAATTGGTCTTATGCTTTTGGCTTACTCATTTCACATCATCATTTTTAGGAAACAAATATTATGCTAAAAATATTCTGCCCCACATAACAAAGCATTAGAATCAGTGTGATTATGTACCACAGATATTTTCTTTTTAGAATAATAATAATAATAGTAATTGGCATTGTGGAATATCATTTTGTATTAAATACTACGCAAAAAATGTTATGTATATTTTCTTCATCCTGACAAGAGCCATTTGAAATAGGTATTATTATTATTCTCATTTTTAGAGTTAATTTTATTGGCATTTCAAACACATAAAATAACTTGTTCAAGTCAATCAACTGATAAGTAGTCAGCATCCATGTTTGTTTGTCACTAGCATTTAAACTCTTCTCTAATATTCCATATTGCCTTTCCATTCTTTTGGAACTGCTGCAAGAGTGAAGGCATGAACTCAATCCTACATTTGATCAACTAGCAATTAGATGAAGAGCTACCTAATACAAGTATTTTATTTGTCTCTGCCCTGAACTAAATTCTTTAAGCCAAATTGGTTTAATCACAGTCAATTCCACCTGTAAAGGTCAGTGTTGTGATTTTCTCTAACTTGATCTTAAGGTCTCTCTTCGGAGAGTGGCTATAAATTTTAGTCCTCTCCTGATGGAGCTCCAGGGGATGGGCCATGGATGTTTACAATGTGCCTTTCATACTGTATTTCTTTATACTGGCAGGGAGCCTAACACCGAAGTATCCAACTTGTAACCAGGTGTTGCTCTCACAGGAAATTTGTTTATACTAGAAGACACTCTTGTGACTCTTGTCTGACCTGTGTTCAGTTTATTATTACCAAAATATCTACTCTCTAGGAGAGTCCTGACCGGGAGGAGAGTCAGGGTTGGGTGTGTCTGTGTCATTCAGGAGAGACACAGAGAAGGCAGAGCAATGAAACACATAAAATAACAAAATCATTTTATTACTCATTGATCCTGATCCATGAGAGAAGAAGGGTGCCCACAAGGGCTCACAGAAAGTCCTGAGGTAGAAGGAAACTCAACCAGTGGGTAGGTGAAGAGGGAGGGAGGGAGACAGAAAGAAAGAGAGAGAGAAACCTAGAGGTCTATGGAAGTGATCTCTTTGCCTTCCCCCGGGGATTGTGGATTGGATAGTTTACAGAAACATAAGTCTCGTATTAACCATTAAGTTTTATTCTTATTCAGGAGCTCTAAAATGTGTTGAGTTTTGGATCAGTAAAATGAAGAATAAACAGGCTATATTGCAAACAACCATACAAGAAGGGGAAATTTTAACTAGGCCAAAGGTGATGGGGTATCGCTGGGTTTCAGATAACTTATGCTATACATAAAAATGGATGCCGAGATAGCAACTATATTAAATCAATTTATGACAGTCAGATTTCTGTGCTGGATCTTGTTTAATGTTATAATCTAAGGCCAATCCCTTGTTTTCACCTTGTCTCTGAGCTCCTGAGAGATTGTACTCATGTAAGCTCTCAATGGTCAGGAGAACTTATCTTCATCATATGGATTTTTATTTTGACTCACCATAATGGTTGGCTTCTGAAATTCTATATAGGAAGAACTGAGTGATTTTATTTTCAGAGAGTATGTTGGAGAGAACAAGGACCAGAGAATTTATCTTGAATCTGCATTTGCATAGCATGTGCACTATTTCAGAATTAAAGTAATTTTAGACTAAATGCACAATTTATAGAAGATTTCATAAATATTAATGGACTACATTAAAGATTATTATTATTATCCTTTTATATTAGCTCACAATGGAGAAGACTGATAAATTTGCAGTGATAAATTTTCACTGACATTGATTCTATTTTTTGACTCCTTAAGTCTCCCATTTCCATCACATCCTGCCTGTAATTCTTCAGAACTTAATACAATCCTGGGCCAGGTCTCTTACCAACAAGCCAATTAATTAATCAACATAAAGTACTTTAAGCCTCTCCAACTGAAAAAGCACTATGTAAGCAGCCCTTGTGCACTGACAACAATTATTAAGACTGTATTTTGTTTGTTAGGGAAAATTATTAATGCATTTATGAATTCCACACTACTATTTAAGTATCTATAGCTGAGAATATTAGTTATGAAAAGTGCTTTTTCATGTCTGTAATAAAGAAGAATATAAATAAGTAAATAAAGAAGAATTTATATTTCTTTAAGAATTTATTCCATTTTTGAGATGGACTATAACATTTACAGAAATGCAAATACACTTTTATTAACCAGTGACTTAACCAATGACCCTTGGGTGATATAAGTGCCAATGCAGTACTAATTCCTGGACTCATTGTATGCTCAGCTGTAGATAGAATACCTTATTTGGCCACATTCAAACCATATTTTATAACAAATTTTTTCCTGTTATCTAAGTGTCAAATGTATTTTGAAATTATGTCAAATATATACTGGTAAAATGGATCTTATTTTCTATATATAGATGTGAATTGAGTTGTTTAAGCTCTGTCATTGTATCTTCCCGTTAAGGACAGGACAAAGTAAATGGGTATATATATACAGAGAGAGGTTTGAAAGGTTTATGGAACAAGCTCTTGAGATCCTTTCTTTTGAAAGATTTATGGAAAGAACAAGCTCTTGAGATCCTTCCTTTGTCCTTGACTTTTGAGAGTTTGATAATCATATGCCTTGAAATAATCTTGTTTGAATTGAATCTGCTTTGTGTTTGTTGACTTTCTTATACCTCTATATTCATATCTTTTCTCAAGGTTTGAACATTCAAACCTCTCATTCAAACCTTTCTCAAGGTTTGAACGTTCTCTACTATTACTTCTTAGAAAAACCTTTCTATCCCCATCTCTTTCTCTACATCCTTTTAAAGGTCAATAATGTTTTGATTTTTACTTTTGAGGCTATTTTCTAAATCTTTTGGGCATTTTTTTTTCTTTTTTTCTCTTTTCTCCTTAGATTGTGTATTTTCATGTACGTTGATTTTGAGCTTGTTGATTTTTTCTTTTGCTTGATCTATTCTGCTGTTGAGAGACTCTGATGCATATTTTAGTTTGTCAACTTCTCAGTTCCAGAATTTGCGCTTGATTTTTAAAATTATTTTAATCTTGTTTGTTAAATTTTTCTGCTGTAATTCTGAATTTGTTTTCTGTGTTATCTTGAAGTTCATTGAGCTTCCTTGAGACAGCTATTTTTAATTTCCTGAGAGGTCACATGTATCCACCACTCCAGGATTCATCACAGCGTCTTATTTAGTCTGTTGGTGAAGTCATGTTTTCCTGGAAGTTCTTGATGCTTGTGGACATTGCTGTTCATTGATGTCTGAGCATTGAAGAGTGAGGCGTTTATGCTGATCTCACTAAGTCTGTACTTGTTTGTAACCATCTTTCCAGAGAGAGCTTTTGAAAAATTCAAAGGGGATTGAGGGTTGTGACCTAAGCCTGTGGTCACTGTAGCATTTCAGTACTGATGGGTTCCCTAAGCTCAGTAATGCCGAGATTCTTGCAGACTCCTAGATACACAGCCTTGGTGGATTTCGGGAAGATAAGGGAGATTTCCCTGCATTCCCAAATGAAGTCTCTCATTCTCTTCCCTCACTTTCTCCAGAGTAGCAGTCTCTCTTCTGGAGGAGAGGTAATATGGGGACTCCTGTGGCCATCACAGCTGGCACTGCAGTAGGTCATACCTGGAGCTCACAACCTCTCAGACCAGCACAGTACTGGGACTTGCCAAATGCCTGCAGCCACTATTGCCAGGTTGTTGCTGATATTTATTCAAGGCCCTAGGCTACTTCAGTCAGCAGATGGTGAATTCTGCTGGGACTGGGTCTGTCCCACCAGGGAAGTGAATTCTCTCCTGGCCCTGGGGGTGGGTCTAGAAATGCTATCCAGGAGCAAAGGCCTGGAACTGGGGCTTTAGGAATCTGCTCAGTGCTTTATTTTACTGTGGCTGAGCTGATACTCAAGGTGCAAGACAACATTTTCTGCACTCTTCTCTCTCCTTCTCCTGAGCAGAAGGGGTGTCTCCTGGAGCTTCACTGCCTGGAGTTTAAGGAGGGATGATACAGGCACCAATGGGGCTGCTGCAGCTTGTATCCCTCTGGGTTGTGCCCTGAGTCCACTACCTCTAAGACCAGTGAAGCACTGGGGCTTACCCAAGGACTGTAGTCACTGTAGCTTGACTGATAGTCAACTTTATTTGTGGCCTTAGGCCACTTTAGTCAGCCAGTGGTGAAGCTGGCAGGAACTTGGACTTCTCCCACTGGGATGAGAAATTTTCCTCTGACCGGGGGGTGGTCTAAATGCCTCCTCCATGGGCACCAGCATAGTTCTGCCTGGTGTTTTGCTTCACTGTGACAAGGTAGCACTGAATTCCAATGCAAAGTTCCGCACTCATCTTGCTCTCAGTCCCCAAAGCACACATTATCTCCCCATGCTGTGTTGTCTGGGATTGAAAGAGATGTAGTGCAGGCAGTGGCAGACTTTTCTCCCCTCTGCAATGCTTCATTTCTTTTTATTATGCTAAAGCCAGGAACTGTGATTGCTCATTTAATTTTTTGGTTCTTACATGGATAGTTGTTGAGTTTAGTGTTCCTGTGAGGGAACGATCACTGGAGGTTTCTATTTAGCCATCTTGCTCTTCCTTCTTCCTCTATCTCATTTTAATACTAGATATTATATCAGGATAAGAGGAGACAAACTGGACAATAAGGCAAGTAAGACTAAGTGTCAGTGCACAAGTTTCCATAAGAAAAGGTGAAAGACATGGGGTCAAGATTTCACAATTTTGAGAGGAGACAGGTTGTAAAGTGTTACTTAAAAAAGTATGTCTAAATAGTATCAACATTATCTAGCAAAGTCTAGTGTGAAAGCTAATCTGTAATAACAAAAATATGAAGTGTATATTACATAATATCAAAATACAAGACATTCCATTATATGGTATTATATTACATTATGTCCCATTATTATATTGTAGTATTGTGTATTAGAATCTAGTTTTGCAGAACTATTGCCTATAAAATGTTTGTCCACTTCCTCCCACTGTTCACTTCACTCCCATCCCCAAAACTGCTTTGTCTGAGAACTAGTTTCCCTTTAGTGAGGATTTATGATCATTGCTCTAATGCTGTCCAGAGGGGAGCCCTGGAAGCTCATTTTCCTCAACACATCGAATATGTACATGCCACAAAATCAGCTACCTAGTGAGTTAAAACCCCATAATTGCAATAGCAAAAGGAAAATTACTCAAACAGATTTGATTAGTCACAGTAGCAAGACTTATAACCTTTATGAAGGCCTTTCGGCCCTAATTATTCAGCAGCTGCTGCCGGGGCTAAAACGTACCCATGTCTGTAACAGTTAATTTGCAATTCCCTTCCCTGTAAGCAGGCTGTCTTTTTCTGTTGTGGTGCCTGACCTATTTTTGAGGCTTTCTACCCCTACCAATAACAAAGTCTCTCTCTTGTTCTCCAACTTAAAAAAAAAAAGATTAATAACATTTAAGAAATCCAAGGGCCTTAAAAAATAAGATTTAAAAGTGATGTAGAAGGACAAGCTCTAACCAGTTTCTACCTGAGCAACAGATACATTATGTCACCAGCCAATTCCCTGAAGGGCCAGGTTTTTAGAGGCTCTCAAGAAGTCACTGCCATAAGAGAAGCTGTCATGATAAATGATTCATCAAAGATGATTATCCATACATTTTGGTTACAATCATTGCCATCTGTTTGTTACTGCTTGTTGTGGGACTGTCAGAGCTGGGGATACTTCTCTGTCTGTTGTCATCTTGATTAGGCCTCAAATAATGAGGTTTTGAGTTGAGCAATTCTGAAACCATTTTTTTTTTTTTTACCTTGGGGGTGTGGGGGGATTTGTGGTGATTGAAGGCTAGATCATTATGGAAATTATTGCACAGATGTTTCCTTGAGTGATATAAACTATTGCCCAAGGTTAACAGCATTGTCAATTCCCATTGGTACTAAAACAATGATTGGTGTATTATGAACCATAGAGAAGTATCCATAGTCAGGAGATGACTGGAGTACAAGTATATCGTATCTCCTTCTTCTCAGACACAAAAATTTCCTCAAAACACAGATATTCCATTTCCACTCAATAACACCGTTTTTTTTTTTTTTTGACCAGAGAAAATGAGAAGAAAAAAAAGAGGTTGTTTGCTGTGTTTGTCGTTTGTTTTTGTTTCCTCTTGCGGAGAAGAAGCAATGAGTATATGGATGTATTCACTGACATATATCTCACAACACTCTCATCTATATATCTTCATAGATATAGAAACATACACAGAGAAATATAGAGATCTACAGGTATAAATATAGATATCTATGGAGAGAGACAGAGAGTGTGAGACAGATTGAGAAAGAGATTATATTACTACTTTCTACGTTTATTGGTAAGACTGGGTACATAATTTATGAGGCCCAGAGTAAAATGAAAATGTGAGGCCCCTTGCTTTAAAAAAGAAAAGCTAGTAAGTATTTCAAGATAGTGACAACAGTGCATTAAAACCAAGCACCGAGCCCTGTGTGACTGCACTGGTCACAAGACCATGGAGCCAGCTCTACTGGGTTCTCAGTAGATACTAAAGAGACTAGATCAGATCCAGCCTAGTTCTCTTCTTTAGCTTGCTGTGATAAATAGGAGGAGTTAAAGAAAAGATCTATAGCAATATAGCTTATACTAATATTAAACTAGGGCATTTGAAGATGGGGGGAAGGGCCCTTTTCTAATTTGCAATAAGAACCTTTTTTTTTTTTATGATTGCAAATTGAACTCAAGAAGAGGGAAAATAAGGCTGGTGCTGCCTTGTCAGTGATTTAATTATTTTCCCATCTACACTTGTTTTTGAAGCTTATCAGAGCAAAGTACGGTGTGGGCAGCCCAGCTGTCACTGTTATCATTGTGGCTCGGAGTGTTGTAGTCCCAATTCCCATTGTAATGCAATTAATCTTTTGCTTTGCACTAATGGATGAACAAGCATATTTACTGCAGCATAAAATCCTAATTATTTTTTGAACAGATGCATAAAGGGAATGTAAATTAATGGCAAGTGACAATTGTGATAAATGCATACTATATCTTTAAATGTCAGGGTTCTTGTGGTGTAGATTAAGCCCACGCTTGGATGTAAAAGCTGCACCAGGCCGGGAGCAGTGGCTCATGGTGGGTGCCTGTAATTCCAGCTGCTTGGGAGGCTGAGGCAGGAGAATCGCTTGAACTCAGGAGAAGGAGAGCTGAGATAATGCCACTGCACTCCAGCCTGGGCTACAGAGCAAGATTCCATCTCAAAAAAAAAAAAAAGAAAGCTGCACCACTTCCATTTACCTGTGTGAGGACACATAGTCATCATGCTCAAAATCACTTTGTAAAGGGTGACTTGTACTTTTAGAGCACATTGATTAGAAATTATAATATGTTGACAGGACTGTCCTCAGTACAATGATATTTTTCATGGGTTACTCTTGAGCTATTGGTACTACTACTTAAACAAAAATTAATTGTTATTACTTGTTATTATTTAATACCTAAAGCAACAGCAATAAATATTAAATTATTTGTTTATTCTATTTTAGCACTGTCCGGGCCACTGTCACAAACATTTGTTTACTAAATCCTTCACAATTGCAATATGAAAAAATTTGATAAACTTTGAATAACAGAAGCCAAATAAAAAGTAGTACATATTGCCTAATTCCATTTATATAATGTTTGATTACAGTAAAAACTGATTTTTTTTTCTTTTGAGAAACCTGTTTCCTTTAGAGTAGGGAGTGATTGAAAGGGATGCTTCTGGAGTGATGGTAATGATCTGTTTTTTGATCTGGGTGCCAGTTATATAGATGTTTTCAGTTTGTAAATATTTGCTGAATTATGCAATTGAATATGTTCACTTTTACTTATGAATATTGTACTTCAATAACAACTTTAAAGACAAACCTTCACTCTTTCTATGTTTTATGAATAATACTGATTTTAAAACTGAGATGTAGGATAGTTAAGCAACAGAGCATGCATTAAAGTTGCAAAGTGGCTGATCAATGGTCTGGATCAATGTCTGCTTTAATTTTAAGTATCATCTTCTGCCACCATAAAATTGACCTGTAGGCTTTTCTGTCCCTTCATATACAATGATGAGCAGTACTAGAAGAGCTTAAAAGGACATAATGTGGCTGGACGTGGCGGCTCACGCCTGTAATCCCAGCACTTTGGGAGGCCGAGGCAGGAGGATCACGAGGTCAGGAGATCGAGACCATCCTGGCTAACACAGTGAAACCCTGTCTCTACTAAAAATACAAAAAAAATTAGCCAGGCGTGGTGGCGGGTGCCTATAGTCCCAGCTACTCGGAAGGCTGAGGCAGGAAAATGGCGTGAACTCGGCAGGTGGAGCTTTCAGTGAGCCGAGATCGCGCCACTGCACTCCAGCCTGGGAGGCAGAGCGAGACTCCGTCTCAATAAAATAAAATAAAATAAAATAAAATAAAATAAAATAAAATAAAATAAAATAAAATAAAATAAAGTAAAATAAAGTAAAGTAAAGTAAAATAAAAATAAAAAATAAATAAAAAGGCATCATGTGTTTTGCTATGGAAAAAAGTGATGACACAGTTGTGGGGGAGTTGAGACTGTAATACCCCCACTTTGCCTTTTACATTCTATTCACAATATTATTTCCAACATGGGGAAGACAAATGGATCTATGAAAGGTAAAACTGTTCCAATTTGCAAGATCACTTCGCTGATTCATCGTTACTGGAGTGAAATGCTTTCCATCCATTATTGCTCTGTCTTCTATAGATGGTAGTTTGTGTGCTAAATAGTCATGATGCACTTGTGTGATGCACCAGTAGAGTTGTAAAATATCTTGTTGGAAGCAACCCAATTAAAGTGTTATTCTCTTATGTGTACTACGTCAAATTTCTTTAACATGCCCCAAATTCTATTTTATACAGATATGTTCAGATTTCTGCCACACTTAGGGATCACGTCTCTTCCTTATTCTTTTGTTGTTGTTTCTTCTAACACCATTATATGTCTTCCTTTCTAGATGCCTCCACTGACTTTTGATGACCTTAGTCAAGATTTAGTCTAGGAGTAAAGATATAGGGATAATGTGAGGATTGTTTGTGGTCTGTTCTTATTAACCCCTTTAATAGCTCCTTGTGTTTCACACCAAAAATTTGAGAAATTCAACAAACCTACCATGATTAATTTACCCTGAATTTCCAGAAATTCCTTTGGACTGTCTTTCTATCTACCTGGATCCTCTTCAGATACTCTCTACTCTGAGTCCCTGACACCTAAGCCTGCTGTTTTCCCCTTCTTTCTGTTTATTTTGTTTCATTTGAATGTAGTCATTCAGTTTGCACATGATATGTAAACACATGTCACCTACATGTCAACATTGCTGTCTCTACCATGCTTCATTGCAAACTCAAAAAACGACAATTCCTATCTTCTCTGCAACAGACACATGAACAAATGAAATACCACAAATGAGGGTTTCTGGGATGGTAATAACAGATTCTTAATAGTATATATTTTTTCATTTCTGGTGATCCTTGTTTCAATTTCAGAGATTCCTAGCATGATTACAGTAGAATAGCAGGTCCTATTCATGAAAAACCACAGAACTCCCAGAGAAGCTGGATCCTACTCATGCCTTGGTACTAAGTAGAAATCATTGAGAAATAACTGTTTCTTCTTTATGGATAGACCATTCCATTTGGAGAAATGAACCAGGCAGAGTCAAGTAAATTGCAGAATGTCTAATAATTCCCTGATAAAATGAGCAAAATAAAGTACTACACTGGAATGAAAGTCATTTCACAAATAAAATGTCTTTATTACTTTTCAGAGAGTCCTTGACTTTTCAGCCTTTCTACTGAGAACTCATAAGAGTAAAAATAAATTATTTTATATGATACATTTTAACAGTGTTTCAAATGAGTTTAGGACTGCTGAAGAGAAATAAAAATCCTCTCAGTTTGAAAATCTCTGAATTGTAGCCCTTTTTACCTTTGCTCTTTCATATCAATTAAAAAACCTCACAAATAATGCATATTCCATACATTTTATATTATTTGATATATTTGTATTTTCGTTATGTAATTTAAATATAAAACTTACTGGTATTTTAGTTAAAATAATTCATGTGAAACTGTTTATTCAGAATATTAGAACACTAATACACATTGGTGTTAGAAAAATTAGGTGCACAAAATGATGTTTATAAAGAGTTTTAATAACATGGGAAATCCTAAAATATAATATTAAGTTTAAAAATAGCAGTACAAAAAATCTGCATGCAATTTGAACTCAATTTGTAGAACATAGGCACAGTGAAATAGACTAAAAGGAAATACACCAAATAGTAGATTACCTTGTGTGGTGTGATAATGGAGTGAGATTTTTCCCTCCAATACTCCTTTTGTGTTTTTATACTTTCTAAACTTCTACAATAAAAATATATTACATTGTTAATAAACAACCAAAACAACAACAGCAAGGAAAAAAATAAGCAAAAATCATTGCTTCTAATGTACAGAAATAAAAATGATCATTGCCGACTGTTATCCTGTCACCACACAAAAAGAACAGACTGTGTTTTGATAGTAAATTATGTAAAATATTTCAGATTTTGCAAATAATTTACAGGTACACATGTCAGAGCTAATCCCCCCTATTTTTCCTGTCCTCTTTTAAAATACAAGTCAAAGTAATGAATTGTCATCCCCACTTAAACAGGGGAGTCTCTCAGTACCCGGTAATAGGGCCAGGACTCGGTGCAGAATCCAATGCTTCTCTCATATAAATTCACATAACGAAATATTCTCTATATTTTTAGAAACATAAATCACACACTGTTTCTAAGACTTAAGCTCTTGTCTGCCACATTTAGCTGGAGCCTAACCTAGATCAGTTTAGAGAGGAGGAGCTGAGAAGTTAATGCTACACAACTATGGACAAATATCTCAGCTGGATTTCCTGTAATTTCTTAAGAACTTAGGCAAAATACATGGTTATACTTTGGTGGAATAATATACTTGGTGGTTATATTTTGATGGAGTCTTCCCAAGAGTTTAAAGTGAAGGACACCTGTGCTCCTTTATTAGGTATTTTCCAGAAATAGATGTCTTGCCTAAATTAGATATGAGTGCAACTTGGAGGATGAAACTTAGTTCTAGATTTGAATGCGAAGCCACCTGCATTTCCAAATAGGAGTCTTCTACTGGTGGTTAAACTCAGATTGTCAAAATGAACTGGTCCTTCTGTGTGAAAGAGAAGCTCATGTTCTTTTTATTCGTGTCGAATTGAGGTGCTCAGTTTCTGAACAAAGAGGATGAATATTAGAAGGTTTGGTAAGAAAGAATCTCATTGAACAGTCATTGTTAGATCAGTCTGTTCTCAGTTTTCTTTTGCAGAGTAGAGTCCTTTGCAATGCTAAGAACTAGTTACTACATAGATTTTTATGGTGGAGCCTGACAGATTCTATTATGGCCAGACTTAATATAAAGCCCTCAGTGATTCCTTTTGGGTCACAGATAAACTATGCCTTAGGAAATTAAGGGTATCTTTTATTTACAACACTAAATCTAAAATAATGACTGTGAAGAAACAGTGTGGATGGTGGTCTTTCTGTGACATTTTCTTGCAGGTCAAAGTATGTTGAAGTAATTTGACTACAAGAATGGTTTCTACATTAGAGATTTATGTGTCATGCTTAGCCGTGATTGTCTAATCATTTAGGAGCCAAAAGGAAGCTGACTTAGACAATAGACCCTAGGTAATTAAAAAAACAGAAAATAAGGTTTTTCATATAATTTAAAAGAGCATATGATTTAACTTAGAAGAGTAAATAATAACCGAGAAAAAAATGTTTTTTTGAATGTTTTATCATGAATGAGGAACATGTGAAAAACCCCTGAGCTGAAGGAACCACAAGCCTGCAATTGTCCTGGCCTTGCAGCCCTTCTCCTGCAGGGGGTGCCCTCCCTCCCACTCCTCTCTAGATGGGAGCCGAAGGGAAGAGGTGAATCTGAGTTGAGAACAACAAAAAATTCTGGGCTGGGTACGGTGGCTCACACGTGTAATCCCAGCACTTTGGGAGGCTGAGGCCGGCGGATCACTTGAGGTCAGGAGTTCAAGACCAGCCTGGCCAACACAGTGAAACTCCATCTTAAAAAAAATAAAAAATAAAAAGCCGGGTGTGGTGGTGCGGGCATGTAATCCCATCTACACAGGAGGCTGAGGCAGGAGAACTGCTTGAACCAGGGAGTGGGAGGTTGCAGTGAGCCAAGATCGTGCCACTGCACTCCAGCCTAGGCGACAGAGTGTGACTCCGTCTCAAAAACAAAACAAAACAAAAACATTCTGGAAACTCAGCAGCTGATGGGGACAGCCAGAGCCAGAAAAGTTACCAGACATCAGCTTGGCAGGCGCTATCAGGGGTAAAGGTTTGACATAGTGGCTTCCACGCTGAGGGAAAACCGCAGCAGTAGTCAGATAGGCAGGGTCTGCAGGAGAGATGAGATCTGGCATATTACACCTGCGTTGACAGCATGCCTGTGCGGTAGCGAGTAGAGCAAGCTGGCTTTCCCTCTAACCTGGCAGAGGTCCCAGATTTTCACTGTTTGATCTATGGAGGCTGTGGCCAGGAACCAATCACAGCATGGGTTCGGGGCCACTTGCATCACTTTTCTTTTGTGCATTCTGAGATTCCAAAGCTGCAGAGAAGAGCTTGGTTCCTGTGGGGACACAGAACCGAGATGGGAGTGAGGATGGGGAAGGCAGGACCTGGGAGAACGCACCCCTTTGTGGTCCGTGTTCAGCAGGATCGCGTTCCCCAGGTTGTCTCCTGCGACCACCATTCACCTACTGGCAGACACATCCAGTCTACGAAACCAGATGCTGGAGGGTGAGACTGTGTTGTAAGATTCTTGGGGACAAAGATAGGCCTATTTACTCACCGTTGCGGCTCCGGTAACTAACCCTCAGTGGGCATTCAATAAATATTTGTTGAATGAAAAACAAACAAACAAAAAAACATGTCAGGCACTGTGGCTCATGCTTGTAATCCCAGCACTTTAAGAGGCTGAGGCGGGTGAATCATCTGAGGTCAGGAGTTTGAGACCAGCCTGGCCAACATGGTCAAACCCCATCTCTACTAAAAAAAAAAAATCCAAAAAAAAAAAAAATGCGTAAGCATAATTTTCTAGTTAAATGCATGTAAGCATATTTTTTCTAGTTAAATGCCAGTTGTTTGACGTGAAATTAGTAGTGTGCTTAGTATGATGATTAAATAGAGTGGTACCTGAATGAATCAGTTATGCAGTAGCTACACATTTTATCATACAGGCTGAGTTATTGTACTAGTTTTCAAACAAATCAACCTTTATTACACAAATACCTACCTTTTCAAATCTTAAAGAAAATTCTCAAAAGTATGAAAGAGTAATAGGTTTGTTGACCACTGTGATGATTTATCAAATAAGGTAGATCATTTTCTTCAGAATCAAGAAAGAAAAAGTATAAACTGGGCATTCTCTATGGATTGAATGAAAACATATTTCATTGCATCACATACATTATTTAATTCTACAGATGGCCATGTGGGCCCATGCCAAGTTTAAACAGCCGTATTCGTCAATTTGGTTAAATTAAACAAATCACTTTCATTGAGCACCAACTTTTTTGTCTGGAACTGAGTGAAATGCCAGGGATTCCATTAATGATTAAAATAGGTCTCTTGACTTAGATAAGAGCTTATACCCTGTGTAGTGCCAAAACCTGTAGCAAAGGCTGAAGAAAATATGTGTTTACCTAATTGTTTCTGACTTTATATAGACTACATTCTCAAGTAGTAAATATACAATTCATGTGTTTTAAAGCAACCCTCAGTATTCATTACAATATTTGCAGAAACATATAGCTATCTTTAAATGGACGCCTATCAATAGATAAGGCAATGTTATAATATAAATAATATAAAGAATATTTGTTACAATCTTTAGGGTCTGCTAGTAACTAATCAATACTTATAAGTAGATGTGGTTGTGACATGCTGAAAACAAAGATACCTTGGGCTGAGAAAAGATTGCTACTATTTAATTGCATTTTCCTGATTATTTAATACAAGCTGTGCCCATAGTTTCCAGTAGTTAAATGCTGAATAATAATCTTCTCTAATTCTTTCACAAATCAGCTCTAATAAGATACAAATTTCAGATGAATTTTTTCTTCTTTTCTAAACTGTATTTTTTTTAAATTGTGTAGAATGTTACATCGGTATAAATGATTCTTTGGAAAATGCCATCTTTATTTTTTCACATACAATTCATATGTTCCAACTTCATGGAACCTAGTAGGATATGTATGTTATAAAGACTATGGCAATATCAAAACATCTATATTTCACCTGTCCCATATGTTTAAGATAGAGCTTCTAAAATATAACCTCCAGAGCAGATGTCAAATACCAAGGCCGAACCTCAATTTCATATAATAGAATGACTGTCAATGGATTATGTTAGGGCAACAGAATCTGCTTCTTTTTTTTTGTGACATTGTGATTTCAAAAGAATCTTTTTGCTCTCCTTCTATAACATTTTGTCATTTACTATCTCTCCATGGGGCTTTGTGTAAAGAAGAAATATTTTTGCCTTACAGATATTTTTACCTGCCTCACTCTCAGCCACACTTAGAAAACTAACATGCAAAAAAAGAGGTTAAATAATTTAACTATAAATTTAGTAGATTTGCATTCATATGGGAATCTTATAACACTTAAAATCACTCTTCTAGAATATTTTATTATTGTGGGGTTTGGAGCTTTCGATATGCATTTCAGACTTGGAGATAAAATATTAAGAAATCATTCATGAAGCATTATTGAGTTATAAAGGGAATAACAATAGGTTGGCCATTTAGAAGACTAGTAAGTAAAGTGAAATATATAGATTAGTCTTCCATAGAGACCTTCAGATTTGGTTTACTGACACTTGTCTCATGAAAAAGCTCTCTCTTTTCATTTCTTTCTATCTCATAAACAATTACAGATACACAATAAAATTATTGAAGGCATTTGGAAAAAATCTATATAGGTAACTCACAAACAAGTTCACTATTCAGCTGCTGAAATGGTTCATGAAAAAAGTTATGCAGCAAAACTTATGTTAATGTAATTAGAAAAAATGTGTAATTCAAAAATTGTGAAATCAGAGAGGAAAATTTGACATTTGTGGGAAGGAAAATTGGATAAATTTTGTTCATGTAGCATATGCAACAGATACATGCTATCATTCACAATATGTTGACTTTCTATTATCTTTTTATTAATTTTTAAAAATTCATTCATTTAGTCAACAAATTTTATTGATATCTACTCTGTACTCGATGACTACGCTAAGTTCTAGAAATACCTGTGAACCATAAGTCAAAACCAACATGGTTATTTCACACAACTTTTAATCTATGACCAATGGTGTCCATAAGAAATGGAAGAGTCAAAAATATCGTTGTTACCATGTGATAGAGGGGTAAAACTCAATGATGATAAAGTGAAACAATGATAGAGAGACATAAAAGATAGTGTGAGAGTCTTTTGTAGGGGATTATCTCAGTTTAGAGATTTCATAGAAACCTCTCTGGAGAAGGTGAGACGTGAGTCTTAAAATAATCTTGAGAGCCTATACCATACATTCATTAATTTAAACATTAATTTAAACATTCATTAATTGAAACAAAACAACCATTGGCTACCAAGTTCAAACTATTTAGCCAGGCGCGAAAGAACATAGAAAGGAATAAGGCAAAGCATGTGCCCTGAGGAATTTCATAATTTAACATGTCTAGTTTGTAGAGACAGTGATAAAAAGAAAGAAAAAAGTTACAGTAAAAGTGCCTGGGAAACTAAAAAGAAAGGATCATCATCGTCAAGGGAAGTAAAGTAATTAGGAAAATTCACCGGTAAAGTATTTATATTTTGATCTTAAAAGAAAATAGACACTTTTGACCTGGGAAGATGAAGAGATGGACTAAATGCCTTCCTCCATATTTCTCCGACTATTGTGATCATACATAAAACAACAACAATAATAATAATCTAAACTAATCTAAAAAGTTTAAATAAGAAGGCAAGCTAGAGCCCTCAGGCCTCAAGAAATGGCACAATGATGAGTTTACCGGGTGGTTTTTTTTGTTTTTTTTCTCATATAACCCAAACTTGAAGGTGAAGAAGCTGGCACCCAGAAACACTAACAGGTTCCTACAAAAACAAAGCCCCAAAAAACCATGCTAATAAGACCAAAGTCTTTAAGACAATAAGTGCTCTATTCCAATGAAATGCCACATAGAACAATATGTCTCCCTTCCAGTCACATAAGCAAAGCTTGAGAGTGAAGCCAAGAGTTCCACACTTACCATGTTGTAACATGTGTCCCAACCCATCTACCAAGATAGTATCCGAGAAGGTTGAGTAGAAAGCCATGACATTCTATCCCTCCTCACCCTGCTAAGAGTAGTGGTGTCAAAGGAAGCCTGGCAGACAGCCAGGGCCTTTACCACTGCCCAGCAGTAATAAAGCCACTTCCATGAGGTCAGTGAATGCTACAAGTGTACTAATACTGCATTCATGCTTTTTCCAAGCCCCTTCCTCTAAGCAAAGATCTGCCGGTGAGCCAGAACTCTGAACTCCACCCCACAATAAGATGGAAATACTCCTTAGGTGTCAACCAATTCTGAGTGGGGAAAGTTAGTTTGTGTCTCCACCTGAGTATGACCCACTCTTCCTCTGTCAGAGCAATGTCAGAAAAAATCCAGTGCAATTTCAAGGAGATTTGCAAAGCTGGAAGGCTATAAATGACTAAAAATATTTTTGGGGGGCCATTTAAAACAATTGAATGTGTAAAAATTTAAGTTAGGACCTGGTAGGCTTTTGAGCAAACAGGTCCAAGCCTGTTGTAAAAAAAATAAACAACATAGGGCCAATTTACAAGGGGGTATTTTTAACCTGTTAATATGACAAAATGCACAATGAGCAGCAAAAAAAAGTTTGCAACCATGGGAAAATAGAAAGTGTCTACAAACAAAACAAGATATAAAGAAGAATCAAATAGAAATTTTAAAGTGGAAAATTATTATAACCACAGTAAATAACTGTATGGATGAGGATAAAGGCAGAATAGAAGGATAAAGGAAATAAACAATGAACTTGAAGATAGAACAATATAAATTAATCACCTTTTAAAAAAGACAAAAAATAAACAGAAAAAAAGAGAAATAGAGCCTCAGGAACCTGTAGCATAATAACAAATAATCTAAGCTTCATGTCACTGAAGTTTTGGAAGAAGATGAGAAGGAGGGTTGACTGAAAAAATACTTGAAGATGTAATGACTAGAAACTTTCCAATATTAGACCAAAAATAGAAACCTGGAGTTAAGAACCGAAGTATACTTTATAGTGGATAACCACAAATAAATCCATGCCAAAACAACATAGACAAAATGTGGAACACTAAAACAAAGAAAAAAATTTGAACCAGGAAAAAAGGAATACCTTACACAGAAAGAAAAAAAAGAAAGAGGAGAAAGAAATAGAGAGAGAGAGACAAAAGAAAAAGAAAGGAAAGAGAAAAAGAAAGAAAGAAGAAAGAGGAAAGAAAGAAAGAAAGAAAGAAAGAAAGAAAGAAAGAAAGAAAGAAAGAAAGAAAGAAAGAAAGGAAAGAATTTGGATGGCAGTGGGTTTCTCACCATAAATCATAGAGGCCAAAAAGAAGTGACACAGTATATTTTAAGTGCCTAAAGAAAATAACTACTAATCCAAATTCCACATTCAGCAAAAATATTATTCAGGAATAAAAAGGAAATCAAGACATTCTCAGATGAAGAAAAAACTAAGGGAATTTTCATCAAAAGCCTATGTTTAAGAAAGACTAAAAATTTTTGAAACAAAGGAAAAGGTAGAGAAAGGAAGCTTAGAACATCAAATAGGAAGAGAACAACAGAAAGAATAAAAGTATGAGTAAGCACATTTTTCTTCTCTTGAGTTTTTAAAATTATTTTTGGCACTTGAAACAAAAACACTTTTTATTGTGGTTCTCAATGTCTGTACAAAAAATATTTAAGATAATTATATTATAAATGTTAAAGGTAAAGCTATGTAAAATGAGGTAAGATTTTCATACATCACTTGAATTGTAAAACAGCAATACCAGAAGTTCATGATAATTTATGTATGTATGGTGTCATATAGAAAACAACCACTAATAAAGCTAAACAAAGAGATATACTAAAATATACTATATAAAACCAGTATGGAACTCTAAGAAATATTTAAGTAGTTCACAGGAAGACAAGATAAATGAAACAGAGAAACAATCAAAAAATCAAATGGCTGACTTAAGCTCTAATACTTCAATAATTACATTAAATACCAACAGTCTAAATATAGTAATTAAGAAAAAAATGGGTAGATTGTATTTAAAAAAATTAAGCCCAATCATATGTTGTCTACAAAAAAATTCATATCAAATATAATATAGAAAATTTGAAATGTAATAATTGGAAAAAGATATGTCATGCAAACATTAATTTAAAGAAAAAAGTGGACATATTAATGTTGAATAAAGAAGTTATTCAAGCACAGAAAATTACCAGAGACAGATAAGAATATGACATAATTATAAAGGAATCAACCTACCAAAAAAGACATATTTTAAATATATATGTGCCAAACAACATAGCTGCAAAATATATGAAGCAAAATTGATAGAACATGGAAGACAAATAGGCAAATCCATAATTATGTTTGGAGGCTTCATTATTACTCCCTTAACAGTTGTTAGAAAAACTAGGCAATAAAAACACTAAAGATACAAAAAATTCATCAACTCACTGGATCTAATCAACACTTATAGAAAACTCACCCAGCATTCGTGGAATACAGAATCTCTTCAAGCACCTATAAAAAGTGTACCAATATAGACAATTTCCTTGGCCATAAAATATCCCTTGACAAATTAAAATAAAAATGAAATCACACGGAGTATTCTATGATTGCAATAGAATTAAACTTGAAATTAATAACAGAAAAATAGCAGAATAATTTCTCAATACTCAGAAGCTAAGTAACACACTTATAAATAATCTATAAATCAAGCAGAAAGTCTCCAAGGAAATGTTTAAAATAATTAAAATGAGCAACAGTGAAAACACACCATATCAATACTTGGAGGCACAGCTTCTGAGTTCTAAGAGCTCTAAGGGCTTATATTATACAGCACTAAATGCTTACATTAGAAAATGAGGAAACATGGCTTAAATCAATAAGCTCCCATCTGCAGAATCTAGATGAAGAAGAAGGAGGGAAAAAACACAGGGCAAGCAGAAAGAAAGAAGAAAATAATAAAGAGTATAAATTAAGAAGTTGAAAATTTGAACATATATTACAACGTGGATGAATCTTGATGACATTATGTTAAGTGAAAAAA
Source organism: Pan paniscus (assembly GCF_029289425.2). Taxonomy (NCBI): domain Eukaryota; kingdom Metazoa; phylum Chordata; class Mammalia; order Primates; family Hominidae; genus Pan; species Pan paniscus. The sequence continues at coordinate 43,898,263 of NC_073258.2, read as the reverse complement.
GCCAGTCAGAGAAGGACAAATATTGTATGATTCCATTTATATGAATTGCCTTGAGTTATCAAACTTATAGGGAAAGAAAGTAATGTGGTAGTTTCCATATTACTAGGGGAGAAAGAATGAGATGATATTCTTTATTAGGTATGAAGATTCACTTTGGTAAAATGAAAAAGTTCTTAAGTTGGATGTGATGATGGTTGCACAATAATGTTGATGCACTTAGTGCCATGAACTGTATACTTAAAAATGGTTAAAATGATAAATTTTAGGTTATTTATGTCTTACCACAATAAAAACAAAACAGCCACAAAAACAAGGAAGTTGAAAAAAACAGAAAATAAGTAATACAAAGAGCTAGTTTTTCTTAATTTAGTACAATTGAAAAACCTCTAAGTTAGATGTATAGATTCTGATTTTCTCCCATTCTGTGGGTTGTCTGTTAACTCTACTTATTATTTCTTTTGCTGTGCTGAAGCTTTTTAGTTTAATTAAGTCTCATCTATTTATATTTGTTTTTGTTACATTTGCTATAGGATTCTTGGTCATGAAGTCTTTCCTAAGACAATGTCTGGAAGGGTTTTTCCAATGTTATCTTCTAGAATCTTTATGGTTTCAGGTCTTAGATTTAAGTCTTTGATCCATCTTGAGTTGATTTTTGTATAAGGTGCGAGATGGGAATCCAGTTTCATTCCTCTCCATGTGGCTTGTCAATGATCCCAGCACCATTTGTTGAATAGGGTGTCCTTTCCCCCACTTTGTGTTTTTGTTTGCTTTGTCACAGATCATTTGTCTGTAATGATTTGGCTTTATTTCTGAGTTTGTGGTTCTGTTCCATTGGTCTATGTGCCTATTTTTATACTAGTACCATGCTGTTTTGGTGACTATGGCCTTATAGTATAGTTTGAAGTTGAGTAATGTGATGCCTCCAGATTTGTTCTTTTTTGATTTGTCTTGCTTTGGCTATTCAGGCACTTTTTAGGCTCCGTATGAATTTTAGGATTGTTTTTTCCTAGTTCTGCAAAGAATGATAGTGGTATTTTGATGAGAATTTCATTGAATTTGTAGACTGCTTTTGGCAGTATGGTTATTTTCACAATATTGATTCTACTCATCCCTGTACAAGGGATATGTTACCATTTGTATCATCTATGATTTCTTTTCAGCAGTGTTTTGTAGTTTTACTTGTAGAGGTCTTTCACATTCTTGGTTAGGTATATTTCTAATTTTTGTATTTTATTTTTTTCTTGCAGCTATTGTGAAAGGGGTTGAGTTCTTGATTTGATACTCAGCTTGGTTGCTGTTGGTGTTTAGCAGAGCTATTAACTTGCATACATTAATTTTGTATCCTGAAACTGTGCTGAATTAATTTACCAGTTCTAAGAGATTTTTAGATGAGTCTTTAGGGTTTTCTAGGTATATGATCATATCTCAACAAATAGTGATAGTTTGACTTCATCTTTACTGATTTGGATGCCATCTACAACAAATTCAAACAAATAAGCAAGAAAAAAACAAATAATCCCATCAAAAGGTATGCTTAGGACATGAATAGACAATTATTAAAAGATGTACAAATGGCCAGCAAGCATATGGAAAAATGCTCAACATCACTAATTATCAGGGAAATACAAATCAAAACTGAAATGTGATACCACCTCACTTCTGGAAGAATGGTCATAATCAAAAAACGAAAAGCCCAGGCAAGATGGCCAAATAGGAACAGCTCTGGTCTGCAGCTCCCAGCAAGACCAACACAGAAGGCAGGTGATTTCTTCATTTCCAACTGAGGTATCCAATTTATCTCATTGGGACTAGTTAGACAATGGGTGCAGCCCACAGAGGGCGAAAAGAAGCAGGGTGGGGTGTTACCTAACCCAGGAAGTGCAAGGGGTCAGGAAACTCTCTCCTCTAGCCAAGGGAAGCTGTGAGGGACCAGTCATGAGGGACGATGCTATCTGGCCAAGATACTATGTCTTTCCCACAGTGTTTGCAACCCACAGACCAGGAGATTCCCTCAGATACCTACACCACAAGGACCCTGGATTTCAAGCACAAAACTGGGCAGCCATTTGGGCAGACACAAAGCTAGCTACAGGAGTTATTTTTTCATATCCCAGAAGTGCCTGGAACACCAGTGAGACAGAACCATTCACTGCCCTGGAAAGGGGGGTGAAGCCAGGGAGCCAAGTGGTCTTGCTCAGCGGATCCCACCCACATGGAGCCCAGCAAGCTAAGATTCACTGGCTTGAAATTCTCACTGCCAGCACAGCAGGTCTGAAGTCGAACCAGGATGCTCAAGCTTGGTGAGGGGAAGGGTGTCCACCATTACTGAGGCTTGAGTAGGTGGTTTTCCCCTCACAGTGTAAACAAGGCTACTGGGAAGTTTGGACTGGGTGGAACCCACCACAGTGCAGCAAAGCCAATGTAGCCAGACTTCCTCTCTAGATTTCTTCTCTCATCAGGGTATTTCTGAAAAAAAGGCAGGATCCTTAGGGGATTATAAATAAAACTCCCATCTCCCTGAGACAGAGTACTTGCGGGGAGGGGAGGCTGTGGGCGCAGCTTCAGCAGACTTAAACATTCCTGCCTGCCTGCTGTGAAGAGAGCACCAGATCTCCCAGCACAGTGCTTGAGCTCTGCTAAGGGACAGACTGCCTCCTCAAGTGGGTCCCTGACCCCCATGCCTCCTGATGGGGAGACACCTCCCAGCAGGGGTCGACAGATACCTCATACAGAAGAGCTCCGTCTGGCATCTGGCAGGTGCCCCTCTGAGACAAAGCCTCCAGAGAAAGGAGTGGGCAGCAACCTTTGCTGTTCTAGAGCCTCTGCTGGTGATACCCAGACAAACAGGGTCTGGAGTGCACCCTCAGCAAACTCCAGCAGACCTGCAGAAGAGGAGCCTGACTGTTAGAAGGAAAACTAACAAACAGAAAACAATAGCATCAATATCAACAACATCAACAAAAAGGATGACCATGCAAAAACTCCATCCAAAGGTCACCAACAGCAAAAATCAAAGGTAGATAAATGCACAAAGATGAGGAAAAACCAATAGAGAAAGGGTAAAAATTAAAAAAACCGGAATGCCTCTTTTCCTTAAAGGGATCACAACTCCTCACCAGCAAGAGAACAATACTGGACAGAGAATGAGTTTGACAAATTGACAGAAGTAGGCTTCAGAAGGTGGGTAATAACCGACTCCTCCAAGCTAAACAAGCATGTTCTAACCCAATGCAAGAAAACTACAAACCTTGAAAAAAGGTTAGAGGAATTGCTAACTAGAATAACCAGTTTATAGAAGAAAATAAATGACCTGACAGAGCTGAGAAACACAGCACGAGAACTTCATGAAGCATACAAAAATATCAATAGCTGAATAAATCAAACAGAAGAAAGGATATCAGAGATTGAAGATTAACTTAATGAAATAAAGCATGAAGACAAGATTAGAGAAAAAAGAATGAAAAGGAAAAAACAAGCCTCCAAGTGATATGGGACTATGTGAAAAGACCAAACCTATGTTTGATTGGTGTACCTGAAAGTGACAGGGAGAATGGAACCAAGTTGGAAAACACACTTTAGGATATTATCCAGGAGAACTTCCCCAAACTAGCAAGACAGGCCAACATTCAAATTCAGGAAATACACAGAACATCACAAAGATATTCCTCAAGAAGAGCAACACCAAGACACATAATTGTCAGATTCACCAAGGTAGAAATGAAGGAAAAAATGTTAAGGGCAGCCAGAGAGAAAGATTGGGTTACCCACAAAGATTGAGTTACCCACAAAGATTGGGTTACCCACAAAGGGAAGCCCATCAGACTAACAGTGGATCTCTCTGCAGAAAGCCTACAAGCTAGAAGAGAATAGGGGCCAATATTCAACATTCTTAAAGATAAGAATTTTCAACCCAGAATGTCATGTCCATCCAAGCTAAGCTTCGTAAGCGAAGGAGAAATAAAATCCTTTATAGACAAACAAATGTTGACGGATTTTGTCACCACCAGGCCTGCCTTACAAGAACTCCTGAAGGAAGCACTAAATATGGAAAGGAAAAACTGGTACAGCCACTGCAAAAATAAACCAAGATGTAAAGGCCGTTGACACAGTGAAGAAACTGCATCAACTAATGGGCAAAATAACCAGTTAGCATCATAATGACAGGATCAAATTCACACATAACAATGTTAACCTTAAATATAAACAGGCTAAATACCCCAATTAAAAGGCACAGACTGGCAAATTTGATAAAGAGTCAAGACCCATTGGTGTGCTGTATTCAGGAGACCCATCTCATGTGCAGAGACACAGAAAGGCTCAAAATAAAATGATGGAGGAATATTTACCAAGCAAATGGAGAGCAAAAAAAAGCAGGGGTTGCAATTCTAGTCTCTGATAAAACAGACTTCAAACAAACAAAGATCAAAAAATACAAGAGCATTATGTAAAGGTAAAGGGATCAATTCAACAGGAAGAGCTAACTAACCTAAATATATATGCACCCAATACTGGAGCACCCAGATTCATAAAGCAAATTCTTAGGGACCTACAAAGAAACTTAGATTCCCACACAATAATAGTGGGAGGCTTTAACACTCAACTGTCAATATTAGACAGATCAACAAGACAGAAAATTAACAAGGATATTCAAGACTTGAACTCAACTCTGGACCAAGCAGACCTAATAGATATCTACAGAACTCTCCACCCAAAATCAACAGAATATACATTGTTCTCAGCACCACATAGCCCTTATTTTAAAATCGACCACATAATTGGAAGTAAAACACCTCAGCAAATGCAAAAGAATAGAAATCATAACAAACATCAGACCACAGTGCAATCAAATTAGAACTCAGGATTAAGAAATGCACTAAAAACTGCACAACTACATGGAACTGAACAACCTGCTCCTGAATGACTACTGGATAAACAACAAAATTAAGGCAGAAATAAATAAGTTCTTTGAAACCAGTGAGAACAAAGACACAACATACAAGAATCTCAGGGATATAGCTAAAGCAGTGTTTAGAGAAAAATTTATAGCACTAAATGCCCACAGAAGAAAGTGGGAAGGATCTAAAATCGACACCCTAACATGACAATTAAAAGAACTAGAGAAGCAAGAGCAAACAAATTCAAAAGCTAGCAGAAGACAAGAAATAACTAAGATCAGAGCAGCACTGAAGGAAATAGAGACATGAAAAATCCTTCAAAAAATCATTGAATCCAGGAGATGGTTTTTAAAAAAGATTAACAAAATAAATAGACCTCTAGCTAGACTAATAAAGAAGAGAGACGAATCAAATACACACAATAAAAAATGGTAAAGGGGAGATCACCACTGATCCCACAGAAATACAAACTACCATCAGATAATACTATAAACACCTGTAAGCAAATAAACTAGAAAATCTGGAAGAAATGGATAAATTCCTGGACACATACTCCCTCTCAAGACTAAACCAGGAAGAAGTCAAATTGCTGAATAGACCAATAACAAGTTCTGAAATTGAGATAGTAATTAATAGCCTATTAGTCAAAAAAAAAACCCAGAACCAGATGGATTCACAGCCAAATTTTACTGGAGGTACAAAGAGGAGCTGGTACCATTTCTTCTGAAACTATTCCAAACAATAGAAAACAAAGGACTCCTCCCTAACTCATTTTATAGGGGCAGCATCATTCTGATACCAAAACCTAGCAGAGACATAACAAGACAAGAAAATTTCAGGCCAATATTCCTGATGAACATCGATGCAAAAGTCCTCAGTAAAATACTGGCAAACCGAATCCAGCAGCACATTAAAAAGCTTATCCACAACGATCAAGTTGGCTTCATCTCTGGGATGCAAGGCTGGTTTAACATATGCAAATCAGTAAATGTAATCCATCACATAAACAGATCCAATGACAAAAACCATATAATTATCTCAATAGATTGAGAAAAGGCCTTCAATAAAATTCAACACCCCTTCAAGCTAAAAACACTCAATAAACTAGGTATTGATGGAACATATCTCAAAATAATAGGAGCTATTTATGACAAATCCACAGGCAATATCATACCAAATGGGCAAAAGCTGGAAGCATTCCTTTTGAATACCGACACAAGACAAGGATGCCCTCTCTTACCACTCCTATTCAACATAGTGTTGGAAGTTCTGGCCAGGGCAATCTGGCAAGAAAAAGAAATAAAGGTATTCAGATAGGAAGAGAGGAAGTCAAATGATCTCTGTTTGCAGATGAAATGATTGTATATTTAGAAAACTCTATTGTCTAAGCCCCAAATCTCCTTAAGCTGATAAGCAACTTCAGCAAAGTCTCAGGATACAAAATCAATGTGTAAAATCACAAGAATTCATACACACCAATAACAGACAAACAGAGAGCCAAATCATGACCAAACTCCCATTCAGAATTGCTACAAAGAGAATAAAATACTTAGGAATACAACTCACAAGGGATGTGAAGGACCTCTTCAAGGAGAACTACAAATCACTGCTCAAGGAAATATGAGAAGACACAAAAAAATGGAAAAACATTCCATGCTCATGGATAGGAAGAATCAATATCATGGAAATGTTGATACTGCCCAAAGTAATTTATAGATTCAATGCTATTCCCATCAAGCTACAGCTGACATTCTTCACTGAATTAGAAAAAACTACTCTAAATTTCATATGGAACCAAAAAAGAGCCCACATAACCAAGAAAATCCTAAGCAAAAAGAACAAAGCTGGAGACATCACACTACCTGACTTCAAACTATGCTACAAGGCTACAGTAACCAAAACAGCATGGTATTGTTACCAAAACAGATATATAGAACAATGGAGCAAAACAGAGGCCTCAGAAATAACACCATACATCTACAAACATCTGATCTTTGACAAACCTGACTAAAACAAGCAATGGTGAAAGATTCTGTATTTAATAAATGGTGTTGGGAAAATTGGATAGTCATATGCAGAAAACTGAAACTGGACCCCTTCCTTATACCTTATACAAAAATTAACTCAAGATGGATTAAAGATTTAAAATCAGACCTAAAACCATAAAAACCCTGGAAGCAAACCTAAGCAATACCATTCAGGACATGGGCATGGGCAAAGACTTCATGACTAAAAAGCAATTGCAACAAAATCCATAATTGACAAATGGGATCTAATTAAACTAAAGAGCTTCTGCACAGCAAAAGAAACTTTCATCAGAGTGAAAAGACCACCTACAGAATGGGAGATAATTTTTGCAATCTATCCATCTGACAAAGGGATAATATCCAGAATCTACAAGAAAATTAAACAAATTTACAAGAAAAAAATAACTCCATCAAAAAGTGGGTGAAGGATATGAACAGACACTCTTCAAAAGAAGACTTTTGTGTGGCCAAGAAACATGAAAAAACACTAATCATTACTGGTCATTAGAAAAATGCAAATCAAAACCACAATGAAATGCCATCTCACACCAGTTAGAATGGCAATCATTAAAAAGTCAGGAAACAACAAATGCTGGAGAGGATGTGGAGAAATAGGAATGCTTTTACACTGTTGGTGGGAGTGTAAATTAGTTCAACCATTGTGGAAGACAGTGTGGCAATTCCTCAAGGATCTAGAAGTAAAAATACCATTTGACCCAGCAGCCCCATCACTGGGTATATACCCAAAGGATTATAAATCATTCTATTATGATGTTACATGCAAACATATGTTTATTGCAGCACTGTTCACAATAGCAAAGACTTGGAACCAACCCAAATACCCATCAATGTTAGACTGGATAAATAAAATGTGGCAGATATACAGAGTGGAATACTATGCAACCATAAAAAAGAATGAGTTCATGTTCTTTGCAGGGTCATGGATGAAGCTGGAAACCATCATTCTCAGCAAACTAACACAGGACCAGAAAACCAAACACCGCATGTTGTCACTCATAAGTGGGAACTAAAAAATGGGAACATATGGGCATAGGGAGGGGAACATCACACACTGGGGCCTGTTGGAGGTTGGGGGGCAAGCAGAGGGATAGTATTAGGAGAAATACCTAATGTAGATGACAAGTTGATAGGTACAGCAAACCACCATGGCACATGTATATCTATGCAACAAACCTGCAGGTTCTGCACATGTATCCCAGAACTTAAAGTATATATATATCCCAGAACTTAAAGTATATAAAATATATATACACACACACACACACACACACACACACACATATATACACACACACACATATATAAATGGAATTAAGAGATAAGACAATTAAAAGGCGATTAAACCTTGAAAAAAATATAGTAGATATGGGCATGGATACAGTTAAAAAAGAACACTTTTACCTTGTTTGTGGAAATGTAAACTAGTGCAGCCACTATGAGAAACATTGTGGCAATTCCTTAAAGAAATAATAGTAGATCTACCATTTGATCCAGCAATCCGGCTACCTGGTGTCTACCCAGAGAAAGAGAAGTCTTTATATGAAAAAGACTTGAAGAACTAAAAGTAGATCTCCCATTTGATCCAGCAATCCCACTACGTGGTATCTACCCAGAGGAAAAGAAGTCATTATATGAAAAAGATACTTAAACAACCATGTTTATAGCAGCAAAATTTGCAATTGCAAAAATATGGAACCAGTCCTATTGCCCATCAATTAATGAGTGGATAAAGATAATGTGAAATATTACTGCTACTACTATCATGGAAATACTACTCAGCCATAGAAAGAAATAAAATAATGAAAATAATGACACTTGCAGCAACCTGGATGGAATTGGAAACTATCATTCTAAGTGAAGTAACTCGGGAATGGAAAACCAAACATTGTATATTCTCATTCATATGTGGGAGCTAAGCTATGAGGATGCAAAAGCATAAGAATTATACATTGGACTTTGTTTGGGGACTTGGGCAAAAGGCTGGTAGTTGATGAGAGATAAAATACTACACATTGGGTACAGTGTACACTGCTTGGGTGATAGGTTCACCAAAGTCTTAGAAATCACCACTAAAGAACTTATTCATGTAACCAAACACCACCTGTTCCCCAAAAACCTATAAATAAAGGAATAAAAAATTTTAAAAAAAATTCTAATAAGAATTACCAAAAAATACAGAAAAGACATAAATGTACAATATCAAAGATGAAACAGAATATGTAAGCACAGATCCCACAACTATATTACATTAACAGAATGAAGGAGAAAGGCAATATGATCATCTCATTAGATGCAGAAAGAGCATTTGACAATATTTAACTTATTTTCAGGATATAAACTCTCACCAAATTATGTATAGAAAAAAATCTATGTACAGAAGAAATTATGTATCAAAGAAATCTATGTTTGTATCAAATTACATATAGAAAGACTCTACCTTAACACAGTAATGGTCACATAAGATAATCACACAGTTAACATGTACTAAATAGTGAAGAATCGAAAGCCTTTACTTTAAGATCTGGAGCAAAACAAGAATGCTCACTCTTGTTTCTTCTATTCAACATAGTATAGAAGTTCTTGCCAGAATAATGAGGCAAGAAAATAAAATAAAAGGCATTCAAATAGAAAATGATAAAGTGAAATTTTCAGTTTTTGCTGGTGACATAATCTTATACACAAAAAATCCTACAACTTCCACCAAAAAACTGATAGATCTAATAAACTAACCCAGTAAATTTGTAGGGTACAAAATAAACACACAATAATTAACAATGTTTTCAAACATGAAAGAGAAGAGAACAATTCTGTTTACAACACTTAAAAAATTAAACACTTAGGAATAAGTTTAACCAAGGAGGTAAAGACCTGTACACTAAAAAGTATAAGATCTTGATAAAAGAATTTGAAGAAGACATAAATAAAAAGAAAGATATCCCATGTTCATGGATCAGAAAATTAATATTGTTAAAACATTTATTCTACTCAAAGCAATCTACAGATTCAATCCAATCCTTATCAAAATTCTAATATTATTTTCATAGAAATAGAAAAAGAAATCCTAAAATTTATATTGAACCACAAAAATTCCCAAATAGTTGAGACAATTATGAACAAAAAGAACATAGCTGGAGGAATCACACTACCTGATTTCAAACTATAATACAAAGCTATAGTAACTAAAACAGCATCGTACTGGCAAAAAATAAAAATAAAAAACCACTTCAATCTATGGAACAAAATAGCCCAGAAATAAATTTATACATGTAGTCAAATTTCAAGGAGAAAAGGAGAGTCTTTTCAATAAATGGTGATTGAAAAACTAAACTTCCAGAAGCAGAAGAATGAAATTGGCTCTTTATTTAACACCATGTACAAATATTAACTCAAAGGGGATTAAAAGCTTGAAAGTAAGACCAGAAATTCTAGAACTACTAGAAGAAAATATGGGAAAAAAATACATGACATTAGTGCAGTCCATATATTTTTTTAATTTGGCCCCAAAAGTACACACAACAAAAGCAAAGATAGGCAAATAGGATTACATCAAACTGAAAAGCTATGCACATTAAAAGAAACTATTAACTGTTTGCAGAGACAACCTATGGATTGGGAAAAAATATTTGCAAGTCATACATAAAGTAAGTTAATATTTAAACTATTAACAATTCAATAGCAAAGAGTTCAGATAACTCAATAGCAAGAAAACAAAACAAGAATGAAAAAGAAAAAAATATTTAAAAATATGCAAGGGACCTGAATAAATATTTCTCAAAATAAAACATACAAATGTTCAGCAAATATTTTTAAAATGCTCAACATTTACAATCCTTAAGGAAATACAAATTAAAACCATAATGAAATATCATCTCATACTTGCCAGAATGGCTATTGACAAAACATAGAAAGAAAAGTGTTGGCAAGGATATGGAGAAAAGGTAACATTGCATATTGTTGGTTGGAATAAAATTAGTATAGCCATTATGGAAAATATTAAGGAAGTTTCTCAAAAAACTGAAAATAGAATTGCCATATGACCCAGAAATCTCACTTCCTGGAATTTACCCAAAACGCTTGAACTCAGTTTCTCAAAAAGATGTCTACATGCTCATGTTCATTGCAGCACTATTTACAGTAGCCAAGTTTTGTGCATCAACAGATAATTGGATAAATAAAATACAGGATGGGAAATATCTGCAGATGGGTGAGGTGGTTACTGGCCCACATGGTGGCTGTGGCAGGGACTGGCAGACATAGCAGCTGCAATAGGCAACAGCGGACAAATGGCTATGATGGGGCCTGGCATACAATGGGTGCAGCAGTGGCAGTGGTGGCATGGCTTATGACAGTCTTTCTGCTCCTTGTGGACAGATATACATTTAGGGCCAATGTGCATGCACCCTTCAGTGCTGTCATGGCTGTTGGCAATATGTGAGCAAGCATGTATCCTGCTGCCACTGTCCCAATAGAGTGCTTTGGCTTGAAGCACCCATCAGAGTGTGGTGGCCAAGAGACTGGGAACAACTCAGCCCTTCCAGTACAGCAGGTTCCTAATGGGGCTAGAAAACAAAGCTGGGTGTCTGGTACCAGCCTCCCAGAGTTAGTGGGGCCTCCCAGACCAGGAGGGCCGAGTTGAGCATTGGCCCCTAAAATCTTCCAGAAATAAACTGAGTCAACTGAACCCACATTATACCACAATGAAAACCCTCAGGGCATCAAAGAAAACAGAAGCAAAACAAAACAACAACAACAAAAACAAACAAAACAAACAAAGGACAGCAATTTCAAAGATTGAAGGAACTTCAGCCCACACATATGAGAAAGACCCAGCACAAGAACACTGGCAACTCAATAAGCCAGAGTGTTTTCCTACTTTCAGACACTTACAGTAGTTTCCCAGCAATGGTTCTTAACTGGGCTGAACTGACTGAAATAATAGAAATTGAATTCAGAATATGGATAGAAACAAAGATTATCGCATCCAGAAGAAGGTCAAAACCCAATACAAGGAATATAAGGAACATATTAAAATGATGAATGAGATAAAAGACAAAATGGCTTTTCAAATAAAGAACAAAATTAATATGATAAAGCTAAAAAACACACTTCAAGAATTCCATAATACAATCACATGTATTAACAGTAGAATCAACCAAGCTAAAGAACGAATCTCAGAGCTTGCAGATTGGTTCTCCAGAATAACTCAGGCAGAAAAAGTGAAGAAGAAACAATAAAGGAAAATTAATAAAACCTGTGAGAAATATGGAATTATATAAAGAGACCAAATATATGACTTATTGATGTCCCTGAAAGAGAAGGAGGAAAAGCAGGCAACTTGGAAAATATATTTAAAGATATAATCCATGAAAATTCCCCCCGACCTCACTAGAGAGGCCTGAATTCAAATTCAGGAAATGTAGAGGACCCCTGCAAGACACTATACAAGATGGCCATCCCCAAGACACATAGTCATCAGATTCTGCAAGTTTAAAAAGAAAGAAAAAATGTTAAAGGCAGCGAGAAAGAAGGAGCAGATCACCTACAGAGGGAACACCATCAGACTAACAATGGAATTTTCAGCAGAAACCCCACAAGAGATCGGGGCCTATATTCAGCATTCTCAAAGAAAAGAAATTCCAGTTTAAAAATTTATATCCAGCCAAACTAAGCTTCATAAGTAAAGGAGAAATAAGATCCCTTTCAGATAAACAAACGCTAAGGAAATTTATTAGCACCAGAGCTTCCTTACAAGAGGTCCTTAGAAGAGTGCCAAATATGGAAAGAAACAACTTTTACTGGCCACAGAAAAAACATACTTAAATACATAGACCATTGATGTTATTAAATATAAAGCAACTACACAATTAAATCTGCATAATAACTAGCTAACAACACAATGACAGGATCAAATCCACACATATCAATACTAACCTTGAATGTAAATTGCTTCAGTGTCCCAATTAAAAGGCACAGAGTAGCAATATGGATAAAGAAACAAGAGCCAATGCTATACTGTCTTTAAGAGAACCATCTCATATACAATGACATCCATCAGCTCAAAGGAGAAAAATCTACTAAGCAAATGGAAAATAGAAAAAAGCAAGAGTTGCTATTCTAACTTCAGACAAAACACACTTTAAACCAAAAATGATCAAAAAAGACAAAGAACAGCATTACATAATGGCAAGGCTTCAATTAAAAAATAACACCTAAATATATATGTACCCAACATAAGAGCACCCAGATTCATAAAGCAAGTTCTTAGAGACCTACAGAAAGGCCAAGATAGACACACAATAATAGTGGGAGATTTTAACAGCCCACTGGCAAATCATTGAGACATACAACTATTGAAGATATTTGGAACCTCAACTTGACACATGACCAAATGGACCTAATAGACATCTATATAACTCTTCACATCAAAACAATGGAATATACATTCTTCTCATCTGCACATGATACATAATCTAAAATCATCCAATCACCCATAAAATAGCCCTCAGCAAATTCAGAAAAACTGAAATCCTACCAAACACACTCACCGACCATAGTGCAGTAAAAATAGAAATCAATACAAAAAAAAAGAAATCACTCAAAACCATATAATTACATGGAAATTAAATAACCTGCTCCTACATGACTTTATGGTAAACAATGAAATTAAGGCAGAAATCAATAAATTCCTTGACACTAATGAGAACAATGATATAACATACCAAAATATCAGGAAAACAAGAAAAGCAGTGTTAAGAGGAAAGTTTACAGCACTAAATGCCCACATCAGAAAGTTGGAAAGATCTCAAATTAACAACCTAACATCACAGCTAGAGTGCTATGGTTTGTCTGTGTCCCCACCCAAATCTCATCTTGAACTGTAGCTCCCACAATTCCACTGTGTCACAGGAGCAACACGGTGGGAGGTAATTGAATCATGGAGGTGGGTCTTTAATGTGCTATTCTCATAATAGTGAATAAGTCTCACAAGATCTGATGGTTTTATAAAGGGGAGTTTCCCTGCACAAATTCTTTCTTGTCTGCCTCCATGTAATGTGTGCCTTTTTCCTTCCACCATGATTGCAAGACCTCCCCAACCATGTGATTTAACTGCCCAGTGGGTTCACTTTACCTGCTGCTTAGAGCCAATTTCTCTAGACAGGAGAATTGCATTAGAGGAAGAGTAATTCACCCAGAGCCAGCTGTGCAGGACACCAAAGTTTTATTATTACTCAAATATGTCTCCCAAGTATTCAGGATGAGGGGCAGTGAGTCAGGGAATGCTAACTGGTTGGGTTGGAGATGAAATCATCCGGTGTCACTGTCTTCTTGCACTGAGTCAGTTCCTGGGTGGGAAGGTCACAAGATCAGATTGGCCAGTTTCTCAATCTGAGGGGTGCCAGTTGATCCATCATGTGCAGTGTCTGCAAAATATCTCAAGCACTGATTTTAGGATCAGTTTAGGGAGGGTCAGAATCTTGTAGTCTTCAGCAGTGTGACTTCAAAGCCATAATTCCTAATCTTGTGGCTAATGTTAGTAGTCTAGTCCCCAGGAAAGAAGGAGGTTTGTTTTGGAAAAGGACTTTTATTGTCTCTGTTTTAAACTATAAACTAAGTTCCTCCCAAAGTTAGTTTAGCCTATGCCCAGGAATAAACAAGGACAGCTTGGAGGTTAGAGGCAAGATGGAGTTGTTTAAGTTGGATCTCTTTCACTGTCTTGGTCAGAATTTTGCTGAGATGGTTTCAGTGAATCTATGATCCATTAAACCTCTTTTTCTTTATAAATTACCCAGTCTTGGGTGTGTCTTTATCAGTAGCATGAAAATAAATAAATACAGTAAAATTGGTACTGGTAGAGTGGGGTGCTGCTGTAAAAAATACCTGAAAAATGTGGAAGCAACTTTGGAACAGGGTATCAGTCAGAGGTTGGAAAAGTTTGGAGGGCTCAGAAGAAGAGAGAAAAATGTTGGAAAGTTTGGAACTTCCTAGAGACTTGTTGAATGGCTTTGACCAAAATCCTAATAATGATATGGACAATGAAAACCAGGGTGAGGTGGCCTCAGATGGAGATGAGGAAATTGTTGGGAACTGGAGTGAAAGGTGACTCCTGCTATGTGTCAGCAAAAAGACTGGTAGTATTTTGCCCCTGCCCTAGAGATTTGTGGAACTTTGAACTTGACAGAGATGATTTAGTGTATCTGGTGGAAGAAATTTCTAAGCAACAAAGCATTTAAGAGGTGACGTGGGTGCTGTTAAAGGCATTCAGGTTTATAAGGGAAGCAGAGCATAAAAGTTCAGAAAATTTGCAGCCTGACAATGAGAAAGAAAAGAAAAACCCCATTTTCTCAGGAAAAATTCAAGCCAGCTGCAGAAATTTGCATAAGTAACGAGGCAAATTTTAAAGCATCAAAACAATGAAGAAAATGTCTCTAGGGCATGTCAAAGGCCTTCACAGCAGCCCTTCCCATCACAGGCCTGGAGGCCTAAAAGAAAAAAATTGGTATCCTGGGCCAGATCCAGGGCCCCCCTACTCTATGTAGCTTCAGGACGTGGTGCATAGAGTAGGGGGACCCTGGGACCAGTCGAGGATACCTGCATCCCAGCCTCTGCAGTTGTGGCTAAAATGGGCCATGGTACAGCTTGGGCCATGGCTTTGGAGGGTGAAAGCCCCAATCCTTGGTAGCTTCCTTGTGGTGTTGGTCATGTGGCTGCATAGAAGATAAGAATTGAGGTTTGGGAACCTCCACCTAGATTTCAGAAGATGTATGAAAATGCTTGGATGTTCAGGCAGAAGTTTGCTGCAGGGGCAGGGCCCTCATGGTGAAACTCTGATAGGGCAGTGCATGAAGGAAAATATGGGGTTGAAGTCCAAACCCAGAGTCCCCACTGGGGCACTTCCTAGTGGAGCTGTTAATAGAAGGCCACCATCTTCCAGACCCAGAATTATAGATTCAATGACAGGTTGCACCATGCACCTGGAAAAGATGTAGACCCTCAATGCCAGCTCGTGAAAGCTGCTGGGAAAGAGGTTGTACCTGGCAAAGCCACAGGGGTGGACCCACCTCATGCATCAGCATGACTTGGATGTGAGACATGGAGTCAAAAAAGATCATTTTGGAGCTTTAAGATTTGATTGCCCCACTGGATTTTGGACTTGCATGGGGCCTGTAGCCCCTTTGCTTTGGCCAATTTCTCCCATTTAGAATGGCTGTATTTACCCAATCCCTGTATCCCCATTGTATCTAGGAAGTAACTAACTTGCTTTTCATTTTACAGGCTCACAGGCAAAAGGGACTTGCCTTGTCTCAGATGAGAGTTGGACTGTGGACTTTTGAGTTAATGCTAAAATGAGTTAAGACTTTGGGGGACTGTTTGGAAGGCATAATTGGTTTTTAAATGTGAGGACATGAGATTTGGGAGGGGTCAGGGACAGAATGATATGGTTTGGCTGTGTCCCCAAATCTCATCTTTTGAATTGTTGCTCCCACAATTCCCATGTGTCATTGGAGGGACCTGGTGGGAGGTAATTGAATCATGGGCACAGGTCCTTCATGTGCTGTTCTCAAGATAGTGAATAAGTCTCATGAGATCTGACGGTTTTATAAAGGCAAGATTCCCTGCACAAGTTGCCTCTTGTTTGCCCCCATGTAAGTCGTGCCTTTTTCCTTCCTCCATGATTGTGAGAACTCCCCAGTCACATGGAACTTTGAGTCCATGAAACCTTTTTTCTTTATAAATTACCCAGTCTTGTGTATGTCTTTATCAGCAGCATGAAAATGGACTAATACATACTGTAACTAGAGAAACAAAAGAAAACGCATCCTAATGATAGCAAAAGACAAGAAATAACCAAAACCCAAGTTGAACTGATGGAAATTGAGATGCAAGAAGCCATAGAAAAGATCAACGCATTTGGTAGTTTTTGAAAGAAGAAATAAGATTGACAGACCATTAGCTACACTAATAAAGAAATTAAAAAAGTAAAGAAGGTCCAAATAAGCACAATTAGAAATGACAACAAGGACATTCCTGCCAACCACATAGAAATAAAAAACAACCCTCAGTGACTATTATGAACACCTTTATGCACACAGCCTAGTAAACCCAGAGGAAATTGATAAATTCCTGTAAACATACAACCTGTCAAGATTGAAACCAAAAGAAATTAAGTCCCTGAACAGGCTGATTATGAGTATCAAAACTGAATCAGTAATAAATAGCCTATTAACCAAAAAAGTCAATGAACTAACAGATTCACAGCTGAATTATACTAGACATGCAAAGAAGAGCTAGTATTATTCCTCCTGAAACTATTCCAAAACATTGAGATGGAGATACTCCTCCCTTACTCATTCTATGAGTCCAGCATCATCCTGATACTAAAACCTTGCAGAGACATAACAAAAAAAGAAAATTTCAGGCCAATATCCCTGATGCACATGGATGCGAAAATCTTCAGCAAAATACTAGCAAATGGAATCCAGCAGCACATCAAAAAGCTAATCCACCATGATCAAGTAGAAGTTATCCTTGGGATGCAAGTTTGGTTCAGCATATGCAAATCAACAAATGTGATTTATCACATAAACAGAACTAAAAACGAAAAACACATGAGCACCTCAATAGATGCAAGAAGGACTTTCAATAAAATTCAAAACCCCTTCAGGTTAATACCCTCAACAAACTAGGCACTGAAGGAATCTGCCTCAAAGTAATAAGAATCATCTGTGACAGACTCACAGCCAGTATCATACTAAATGGGAAAAAGCTGGAAGCATTTCCCTTGACAACTGAAACCATATAAGGATGCCCACTCTTAGCACTAATATTTCATGTAGTATTGAAAGTCCTGGCTAGAGCAATCAGTCAAGAGAAAGAAATAAAAGTCATCCAAATAGGAAGAGAGGAAGCTAAACTATCTCTATTTACAGATGATATGATTCTATACCTAGAAAACACCATAGTCTCTGCCCAAGAGCTCCTAGATCTGAAAAACATTAATGTTTCAGGCTACAAAATCGATGTACAAAAATTAATATCATTTCTACACACCAACAATGTCCAAGCTGAAAACCAAATGAAGAACACAGTCCCATTCACAATAGTCACAAAAAGAATAAAATACCTATAAATAGAGCTAACTAGAAAGGTGGAAGACCTCTACAATCATAATTACAAGGCACTACTCAAGGAAATCAGAGATGACACAAACAGAAAAGCATTCCATGCTCATGGATAGGAAGAATGATATTGTTAAAATGGCCACACTTCCCAAAGCAATCTACAGATTAAGTGCTATTCCTATCAATCTACCAATGACATTCTTTACACAATTAGAAATAACAATTCTACAACTCTTATGGAATCAAAAAAGAGCCTGAATAGCCAAGGCAATTCTAGGCAAACAGAACAAAGCTGAAGGTGTCACAGTATTCAACTTCAAACTATACTACAAGGCTACAATGACTCAAACAGCAATGTACTGGCACAGACAAACACATTGACCAATGGAACAGGATAGAGACTAGAATAAGGTAACACACTTACAACTACCTGATCTCCAACAAAGTCAACAACAAGCAATGGGGAAAGGATTCCCTATTCACTAAATGGTGCTGGGATAAGTGGCTAACCATATGCAGACTATTAAAACTGGACCCCTTTCTTACACCATGTACAAAAATCTACTCAAGATGGATTAAAGACTTAAATGTAAAACCTGAAACTATAAAAATTCTGGGAGATAACCTAGGCAATATCATTCTGGAAATGGACCCTGGCAAAAATTTCAAGACGAAGCCAAAAACAATTGCAACAGAAACAAAAATTGATAAATGGGACCTAATTAAAGAGCTTCTGCACAGCAAAAGAAACTATCAACAGAGTAAACAGACAACCTATAAAATGGGAGAAAATATTTGCAAACTATGCATCTGACAAAGGTCTAATGTCCAGAATCTATAAATAGTTTAAACAAATTTACAAGAAAGAAAACAACCCCATTAGAAAGGGGGCAAAATACATGAATGGACATTTTTTAAAAGAAGACAGGCATGTGACTAACAAGCATATGAAAAAAAAGATGCTCAACATCAGTAGTCATTAGAGAAATGTAAATGAAAACCATAATTAGATACCTCTAACACCAGTTAGAATAGCTATTGTTAAAAAGTCAAAAAATAACACATGCTGGTGAAGTTGTGGAGAAAAGGGAATGCTTATACACTGCTGGCAGAAATGTACATTTTTCCGCCATTGTGAAAAGCGGCATGGCAATATCTCAACATAAAACAGAATTACCATTTGACCAAGCAATCTCATTATTGGCTATATCATTCTACCATAAAGATACATGCCACTTATGTTCACTGCAGCATTTTTCACAATAGCAAAGACATGGAATCAACCTAAATGCCCACCAATGGTAGACTGGATAAAGAAAATGTGGTACATATACACCATGAAATATTACATAGCCATAAAAAGACATGAGATCATGTCCTTTGCAGCAACATGGATAGAGCTTAAGGTCATTATCCTAATAAACTAATGCAGGAACAGAAAACTAAACACCATATGTTCTCATAAATGAGAGCTAAATGATGAGAACACAGGGACACAGCATACGCTGGGGCCTATTGGAAGGTGGAGGGTGAGAGGTGGAAAATATTCCAGAAAAATATTTATTAGTTAGTATTCTTATTACCTGGGTGATGAAATAATCTGTACATAAAACCCTTTTGACATGCAATTTACCTATATAACAAACCTACACATATACCCTGAACTTAAAACAAAAATACACTTACACAGTTTATCCCAATTATATAAGCAGTTAACATAGTTCAGTAGGCTACTTGAAATTAAAACTACTTAATTTAAAAAATAAAAGAAAAAAGAAAATTCAGTCATACACAGAATGAAATACTATTCAGCCTTAAGAAAGGAAGGACATTCTTCCATTTGTGACAACATGGATGGAATTAGAGAAAGTTATAGTAAGTGAAATAAATCAGGCACAGAAGGATAGCTATCGCATGTTCTCATTTACATGCGGAATCTAAAACAATCAGTCTCATAGTAGCGGAGGGTAGAATGGTTGTTGTGGAGGCCAGAGGTGAAGACAGTGCAGACACGGTGGTCAAAGGATACAAAATGTCCATTAGGTTGTAGGAATATATTCTTATTTTTTGAGTCACATTGTACAGCATCTCGAATGTAATTAATAATAGCATATGATACATTTCAAAATTGCTAGGAAAGTAAATTTCAAAAATTTTCACAACAAAACCTGTTAAGTATGTGAGGTGATAGCTATGTTAATGAGTTTGATTTAATTATTGCACATTGTATTCATAAATCAAAAATATAAATTATAAATAATTTTGTACCCCATACATTTCTACATTCATAAATTGTCAATTTACAGTAAAAATGTACATGTGAAAGATGACTCATATATACATTTCTAACAGCTTTATTTTCTAAATAATTTATTGAGGAATCATTTACTTATAAGAAAATGCACACATTTTAAGGCTGCAGTTCAGTGTTTTCATAATGTGTATATCTGTGCTAACAACTCCATAATCAAAATATAAACATTTACAAAACCCCAAGAATTTCCCTTGTATCCCTTCATAGATCATCTTTTCTCCCAGGAAAATGTTGTTATGATTTCTGTCACCATAGCAGTTTTCTTTTTCTTTTTCTTTTTTTTTGAGACAGAGTCTCGCACTGTCACCCAGACTGGAGTGCAGTGGCGCGATCTCAGCTCACTGCAAGCTCCGCCCTCCAAGTTCACGCCACTCTGCTGCCTCGGCCTCCCGAGTAGCTGGGACTACAGGCGCCTGCCACCACACCCGGCTAATTTTTTTGTATTTTTAGTAGAGACAGGGTTTCACCATGTTAGCCAGGGTGGTCTCGATCTCCTGACCTTGCCCGCCTTGGCCTCCCAAGGTGCTGGGATTACAGGCCTGAGCCACCCTGCCTGGCCTCACCATAGTAGTTTTATCTGTTCTATAATTTATATAAATAAAATCAACTATTAAGAGAAAGATTATTAAAAAAAATTCCATGAACAACTCTACAACTCTACACACAAAAAAGGTGAATTATACAAAATGGACCAATTTCTTGAAATGCATAAACTATTAAAACTGCATGATACAAGATAGATCATCGGAATAGCCCTACAACTATTGAGGAAATTGTGTTTGTGATTGAAAAACTGTCACAAAAGAAATATCTAGACCCTGAATGTTTCACCAAATAATTGTTCAAAATATTTAAAGAATTGAAATGAAGTGTACACAATATTTTCCACAAAATATGAAAGAAGAAAATACTTTCTAACTTATTTTATAAAGGTATTATTACCCTGATGCCAGATGCAGACAAAGACATTACAAAAAAAGATAAAACTGTAGCTCAATATTTTTATAAATAAAAATGTGAAGATATCTAACTAAACAATAGTAAATGAATTTATCAATGTATAAAAAGAATTATACACCATGATCAAGCAAAGTTTATTACAGCAATTCAAGACTGGTTTAATATCCAAAAATTGATTATTATAATCCATCATAATAGCAAGCTAAAAAAGGGAAAATCTCACAAGCATGTTATTTAGTACAGAAGTGTATTTGAGAAAATTCAATAATTTTTAATAATGAAAAGTTTAGGAATACAGTAATAGAGGAAAACTTTTATTATGTGATAAAGAGCACTTATAAAAAGTGCATAGTTCACATTATATTTAATGGTATAATAATGAATTATTTCCCCCTAAGGTCAGTCACCAGGCAAGGATGTCTGCTCTTATCACTGTTATTCAGTATTGGGCTGGAAGTTCTTTAAGTGCAAGAAAGTAAGAAAAGGAAATGAAAAGCATAGAAATAACAAAGGAAAAAATAAAACTGTCTCCATTTACAGATGAAACAACTCTCTATTGGTGTAGAAAACACCAAGAAATCTACAACAAAACTTTTAGATATGAGGTAAAATAGGAGTTCATCATTATCAAAGGATGCAAGATAAATTTACAAAAAAAAAGTATTTCCATATACCAGCAATAAACATGGGGAAACTCAAATTTAAAAAAGAAAACATACTATTTATAGTTGGTGAGAAAATGGAATTCTTAGCTGTAAAGAATTAAAAAGAATTTTTATGCTAAAATGTTGATGAAAGAAATCAAGATCTAAATGAAAAGAGAGACATACCATGTTCATTGGTTGGTAGACACAACAAAGTAAATATGTGAATTCTCCCCAAATTGATATTCAGTTTTAACACGATCCTATCAAAATTCTTGCACTTATAGACAATATTGTTATAACAAGATATCTTGCACTTATAGACAATATTGTTATAACAAGATATCTTGCACTTATAGACAATATTGTTATAAAATTTACGTGGAAAGACAAAAGAACTAGAATAATGAGGACAATTTTGAAAAATGAAGAAATAAGCAGGGGGAATCAGTCTACCTTATTTCAATGTTTATTATACAATTAGAGAAATCAAGACTGTGGAGAGATAGACACATAGTTCAATAGAACTGAATAGAAAACCCAGAAATCAATCCACACAAATATGCCCAGCTGATTTTTTTACAAAGGTGCAAATCCAATTCAATGGAGAAATGATAGCCTTTTCAACTAATTATGTGAGAACAATTGGATATCCATAGCCAAGAAACAAAACACACACACACACACACACACACACACACAACCTTGACTGAAATATCATGCCTGAGAAATACAGTAAAAATGAAATATGAGCTTAAATGTGAAGTTCTTAAAAAATAATTTTGAGAAAATGTTTTGTGTTTAGGTCTAGGCAAAAAGACTTTCTACCAAAAGCATGACCCATAAAAGAAAAGCATTTATGGCAGAGCACGGTGGCTCATGCCTGTAATCCCAGCACTTTGGGAGGCCTAGGCGGGTGGATCATGAGGTCAGGAGTTAGAGACCAGCCTGGCCAACATGGCAAAACCCCCGTCTCTATTAAAAATACAATAATTAGCTGGGTGTGGTGGTGGGAACCTGTAATCCCAGCTACTCAGGAGACTGAGGCAGGAGAATCGTTTGAACCCGGGAAGAGGAGGTTGTGGTGAGCTGAGATTGAGCCATTGCACTCCAGCCTGGGCAACAGGACGGAAACTCTGTCTCATAAATAAATAAATAAATAAATAACCTCTGCTTTCTGAAAAACTCCAGTAACAGGACGAAAAGAAAAACTATAACCTCAGAGAAAATATTGGCAAATGGCATATCTAACAAAAGGCTAGTGTATAGGCTGGGCACAGTGGCTCACTCCTGTAACCCCAGCACTTTGGGAGGCCGAGGTGGGCAGATTGCTTGAGCCTAGGAGTTCGAGATCAGCCTGGGCAACATGATGAAAACCTGTCTCTACAAACAACAACAGCAACAACAACAAAAACCCAAAAGGATAGTATATACAATATATAAAGAACTCTCAAATCTCAAAAATAGAAAAGAAAAATTTAAACAACTTAATCAGAAAATGAGCAAAGACACAGATATATATTTCAGTAGTTCAACAAAGGACATAGAGATGGCATAAAATAAATAAAAAGATGTTCAACATCATTAGCCATTAGGGAAATTTAAACTAAAGTTATAATAGATATTATTGCATATTTATCAGAATGGTTAAAATGAAAAAAATAGTGACAGTAGTCATGCATAATGGCCCATGCCTGTATTCCCAGCTACTAGGGAGTATTGTTTGAGCTCAGTTCAAGTCCAGCTTGTACAACAAAGTGAGGACCTGTCCTTAAAAAACAAAAATAAAACTAAAAACCATAGTGACAACACCAAATGCTAGTGTGGATGCAGAGAAGCTGTTGGGTTGTTGATAGGAATACAGAATGTTACAGGTTCTATGTAAAGCAACTTTTCATTTGCTTTGAAAAAACTAACCACGCAACTGTTATATCATCCAACAATTAGACTCCTGGGCATATATTTCGGAGACACAAAAACTTACATACACATAAAAACTTACGTGGAAATGTTCATAGCAATGTTTTTTGTTTTTTTGTTTTTTGTTTTTACGGAGTCTTGCTCTGTTGCCCAGGCTGGAGTTCAATGGCGCAAACCTGGCTCACTGCAACCTCCACCTCCCAGGTTCAAGCCATTCTTCTGCCTCAGCCTCCCTCCTGAGTAGCTAGAATTACAGGCACCCGCCATCATGCCTGGCTAATTTTTGGATTTTTGCAAAGATGGGGTTTGACCTGTTGGCCAGGCTAGTCTTGAACCCCTGACCTCAGGTGATCTGCCCACCTTGGCCTCCCAAAGTGCTGGAATTACAGGCATGAGCCACCACGTCCGGCCTCATAGCAGTTTTATTCACAATAATTCCAAGCTGAAAACAACCCATACACCTTTAAACTGGTGAAAAGATAAACAATCTGTAGTAATAAACATCAAGCATACTACTCAATAATATACAGAACAAGGCATTGATACATACGACAACTTATATGTCTCCACAGAGCTATTTTGAATGAAAATAAAGCAAATTCTCAAAGATTACACACTGCATGATTCAATTTATACATAACATTCTTGAAATGACAAAATTGTCAAAATGAAGAACATATGAATAATTCCTAGGCTTTAAGGTGGAAGAGAGGAAGAAAGTGGTCATGGCTGTAAAAAGAAGCATAAAAGATCCTTTTGGCGATGGATATTTTCCATATCTTGGCTCTATCAATGTCGTGATTTTGGTCGTGGTATTGTATTATAGCTTTGAAAGATGTTTTGCAAGATTGGGAGAACTTGGTGAAAGGTACATGAGATCTCTCTGTACTATTTCATACAGTTACATGTGAATCTACAATTATGTCAGGATTAAAAAATTAGTAAAAAATAATAAGGAAAATATAGCTGGCAGAAAAGGGCATTCCAGATAGAGGTGAAACAAAAGTTCATGACATTTTTGAAAGGATTTGAAAGGCATGGTGATATACCATGTGGGATATCTATGTGATACACAATGTGGGAGCGTGATATCAAGTTAAAATTAGGAAAATTTAGTATCACTTCATTGTTATAATGCACTCTGTAGCAATGGGCAGCAAGTTGCAAATATAGAATAAATTTGAGGTCTAAATTTTTTTAAAAATTTATAACTGAAAATTAAAATAAAGATCAGCAAATCACTGTGGCATTGTTTTGATTGCCTTCAAATTGATCAAATTTTAGAATAATTGAATATTGGTAAAACCTGCTGTGTTAAAAATCAATATTTAGTTATTTCTATTATGTCATTCTCAAGAGAATGTACAACACTTTGCTATCATTTTGTATCATTTTTGAACCAAGATATGGAGTATGAGCCCATTATCTAATTTTTTTATCTGGCAACAGTTAAATTAATGACACATAAAAAGGATATATGAAATTATGTACACTAAATTGTGATAATCAAAGATTGTGACTCATGACTTTTTAAAATATGTTTTAAGATGCATTTTCCGGTTTCAAAAAGTACAAATAAAAATGATGACATTGACTTTATGTACACTGAATCAGAAGCATCCATCTACCCTTAATGAGCTGAATTTGCATCTTCCTAAACTACACAGTTCTCTACTTCACAGTGAAGCAATGAGTACCTTTCGTCAAGTTGCAGAGATTCAGCCATCAGAACTGTGCTGACAATTCTAATTCACAATGGAATTTGGTGTTACCAGTCCATTGCTCATTAGAATTTGCAGTGCTAGCAGGAGAACAATGTATTTTTGTAGGTAAAGTCAGAAATTGTAGCACTAAACTACAGTTTGGAACAAATAGGAGAGTGGCACTTTTGAGACTATAACTGCATTTTAATGACACAACTTTCTGCACTCTAAGCATAGGTCAAATCTGAGACTCAAAACCAGATGGAAATATTAGGAGAAGAGATAGTGGCATCCCTAAATTTCATGCCTACCAGACAATGACCTTTAAATCAAATATCATTTTGTCTATAAAAAAGGAACCTAAGAATTATATCTCACTCTCTGTATGTATTACATTCATGCATTATAATCACACATGCCACTATTATGTAAGATAAATGTTCTATTTGTGTTTTATACTTAATAATACTTATAATAAGTACAAAATAGCATCTCACAAGATAGTGGTACAAAATTATTACTTCAATAAAATATTATGATAGGTATAAGCACGTGAACTGAATAGTGATATGCTGTGAGGAAAAATGGAATATACTATCAGAATACCTGAGAGTAATTTGTAGACCCTCTTTTCAATGTTAATACTAAATCCAAAGTGTAGTCTCTAGGCCAGCGGCCTCAGTGTATCTGGGAGGATGTTAGAAATGCAAATTCTCAGATCCGGCCTTACACTTACTGAATGTGAATTGGAATATTTGTAAGATATGGTGATTTGTAATGTTTGTACACTGGTGAAGTATTTATCTGACTTGTGTATTCCTGATCCATATATTGGAAACAATACCCTTATGGTGGAATAATTATAAATGACAATGTGGCAAAATTTGTGAAAGTGCCTTTTTAACTGAAGGGGAATTATATGGTTTGGCTATGTCCCCACTCAAATCTCATCTTGAGTTGTAATCTCCATAATCCCCATGTTAAGGGAGAGAGATGGTGGGAGGTGATAGGATCATGTGGGCAGTTTCTTCCATGCTGTTCTCATGATAGTGAGAGAGTTCTCATGAGATCTGATGGTTTATAAGCATCTAGCATGTCCCCTGCTTGCACTTTTCTTTCCTGCAGCCATGTGAAGAAGGTCCTTGCTTCCTCTTCACCTTCCGTTATAATTATAAGTCTCCTGAGCTCTCCCTAGCCATGTGGAACTGTTAAGCCTACTAAACCTCTTTTCTTTATAAATTACTTGGTCTTGGGTATGTTTTTATAGCAGTTGTGAAAATGAACTAACACAGTAAATTGGTACCAGAGAGAGTGGGATATTTCCACAAAGGTACCCAAAAATGTGGACACAATTTTGGAACTGGGTAACAGAAGATGAAACAGTGTGGAGGGTTCAGAAGAAGACAGAAAGATGTGCATCTAAGCCTACGAACTTCCTGGAGACTTGTTGAATGGTTTTGACCAAAATGCTGATAGTGATGTGGACAATAAAGTCCTAGCTGAGGTGGTCTTAGACAGAGATGAGGAATTTATTGGGAACAGGAGCAAAGGCCATTCTTGGTATGCTTTAGAAAAGAGATTGGTGGCATTTTGTCCCTGCCCTAGAGATCTGTGGAACTTTGAACTTGAGAGAGATAATCTGAAATTGCAACTTATGTTTAAAAGGGAAGCAGAGCATAAGAGTTTGGAAATTTTGCAGCCCAATGATGCAATAGAAAAGAAAAACCCATTTTCTGGGGAGAAATTCAAGCCTGATGTAGAAATTTGCATAAATAGTGAGGAGCCAAATGTTAAACACCAAGACAATGGGGAAAATATCTCCGAGGCATGTCAGAGATCTTGGTGGCAGCCACTCTCATCAGAGACCTGGAGTTCTAGGAGGAAAAAATGGTTTTACAGGCCAGGTCCAGGGACCCCCTGCTGTGCTCAGCCTCAAGATTGGTGCCCTGCATCCTAGTTGCTCCAGGTGTAGCTAAAAGGGGCAAAGATACAGCTTAGGCCATTGTTCCAGAAGGTGCAAAACCCAACCCATGGAAGCTGCCATGTGGTGTTGGTCCTGAGGTGCACAGAAGAACTGAGGTTTGGGAACCTCTGCCTAGATTTCAGAGAATTTATGGAAATGCCTGGATGTCCAGGCAGAGGTGTGCTGCAGGGGCAGAGTCCTCATGGAGAACCTCTGCTAGGGCAGTGCAGAAGGGAAATGTGGGGTTGGAGTCCCTACACAGAGTCCCCACTGGGGCAGTGCCTTGAGGAGCCGTGAGAAGAGGGCCACCATATTTCAGACCCCAGAAGGATAGACCCACTGACAGCTTACAGAGTGTGCCTGGAAAAGCCACAGACACTCAATGCCAGCCATGAAGGCAGCCAGGATGGTAGGCAGTACCCTGCAAAGCCACAGGGGCAGAGCTGCCCAAGGCTGTGGGAGACCACCCTTTGCATCAGCATGCCCTGCATGTGAGACATGGAGTCAAAGGGAATTATTTTGGAACTTTAAGATGTAATGACAGCCCTGCTGGATTTCAGACCTGTATGGGGCCTGTAGCCCTTTGTTTTGTCCAATTTCTCCCCCTTTGGAATGGGAGCATTTATACAATGCCTGTACCCTCATTGTATCTTGGAAGTAACTAACTTACTTTTGATTTTACAGGCTCCTAGGTGGAAAGGACTTGCCTTGCCTAAGATGAGACTTTGGACTGTGGGCTTTTGGGTTAATGCTGGAATGAGTTAAGACTTAGGCGGACTGCTGGCAAGGTGTGACTGCATTTTGAAATGTGAGGTCATTAGATTTGGGAGGGGCCAGGGGTGGAATGATATGGTATGGCTGGGTTCCCACCCAAACCTCATCTTGAATTGTAATCCTCATAATCCCAACATGTTGAGGGAGGGACACAGTTGGAGGTGATTGGATCATGGGGGCAGTTTCCCTCATGCTGTTGTCATAATAGTTAGTGAGGTCTCATGAGATCTCACGGTTTTATAAGCACCTGGCATTTCCCTGCTTGTACTTCTCTCTCCTGCCACCATGTGAGGAAGGTCCTTGCTTCCCCCTTGCCTTTCACCATAATTGTAAGTTTCCTGAGGCCTCCCCAGCCACGTGGAACTGTGAGTCCATTAAACCTCTTCCCTTTATAAATTACCCAGTCTCAGGTGTTTGTAAGTTTGAAAACAAGGAAGTCAGGACTGAAATGAAAAATAGAGAACAAAACAAAATCAGTTAAGTTTGTTTCTGTTTTTCAAAGGAGCAGGACAGATATAATCCTGTTTTATCTATTTTGTGGTTGAAGAAACTAAGGCATGTGTAGGTTAAGAAACACATGTATTAGTCATACAGGTTGTAAAAGCTAGTACAGACACTGCTCTCAAACACTACTTCTTTTCCAGAACAATATTATCCCTAAGTATAGGACAGGGTCACAGTAAGTACTGAACAATCTAAGAGAGGGAAGATCTTACATTTCCTGGACAGTATAACTCATAGCTACATGTATTTTGGGGAAACTTTTGTGTCCAGAATTGGTGGGCTCTTGGTCTCACTGACTTCAAGAATGAAGCCACGGACCCTCGTGGTGAGTGTTACAGTTCTTAAAGGCGGCATGTCAGAGTTTGTTCCTTCTGATGTTCAGATATGTTTGGAGTTTCTTCCTTCTAGTGGGTTCATGGTCTCGCTGTCTCAGGAGTGAAGCTGCAGACCTTCGTGGTGAGTGCTACAGCTCATAAAAGCAGTGCGGACTCAAAGAGTGAGCAGCAGCAAGATTTATTGCAAAGAGTGAAAGAACAAATCTTCCACAGTGTGGAAGGAGACCCAAGCTGGTTGCCACTGCTGGCTCGGGCAGCGTGCTTTTATTCTCTTATCTGGCCCCACCCACATCCTGCTAATTGGTCCAATTTAGAGAGAGCCAGTGGTCTGTTTTACACAGAGCTGATTGGTCCATTTTGACAGGGTGCTGATTGGTACATTTACAATCCTTGACCTAGACACAAAAGTTTTACAGGTCCCCACTAGATTAGCTAGATACAGAGTGTCGATTGGTGTATTTACAAACCCTGAGCTAGACACAGGGTGCTGATTGGTGCATTTACAAACCTTGAACTAGATACAGAGTGCCCATTGGTGTATTCATAATCCCTTAGCTAGACACAAAGATTCTCCCAAGTCCCCACCAGATTAGCTAGATACAGAGTGCCGATTGGTGCATCCACAAACCCTGAGCTAGACACAGGGTGCTGATTGGTGTGTTTACAAACCTTGAGCTAGATACAGAGTGCTGAATGGTGTATTTACAATCCCTTAGCTAGACATAAAGGTTCTCCAAGTCCCCACTAGACTCAGGAGCCCAGCTGACTTCACCCAATGGATTCCACACTGGGGCTGCAGGTGCAGCTGCCTGCCAGTCCCGCGCCGTGGGCCTGCACTTCTCAGCTCTTGGGCGGTGGATGAGACTGGGAGCCATGGGGCAGGGAGCGGCGCTCGGGTCCGGGAGGCTTGGGCTGCGTGGGAGCCCATGGCGGGTTTGGGGGGAGGCTCAGGCATGGCGGGCTGCAGGTCCCGAGCCCTGCCCCACGGGGAGGCAGCTAAGGCCTGGCGAGAAATCAAGCACAACAGCTGCTGGCCCAGATGCTAAGCCCCTCACTGCCCGAGGCTTGCAGGCGGGCCAGCCGCTCTGAATGCGGGGCCGCAGAGCCCACACCCACCAGGAACTGGCGCTGGCCCACAAGCGCCACACGCATCCCCGGTTCCTGCCCGTGCCTCTCCCTCCACACCTCCTCGCAAGCCAAGGCAGCTGGCTCCGGCCTCAGCCAGCCCAGAGAAGGGCTCCCATGGTGCAGCGGCAGGGTGAAGGGCTCCTCAAGCACGGCCAGAATGGGCGCCCAGGGCGAGGAGGCACCGAGAGCGAGCCAGGGCTGTGAGGGCCGCCAGCATGCTGTCACCTCTCGCTTTGGGGAATAAGGAAATCTTTTCTGAGATAACTTGCTTCATCTGCTTTTACCCTGCCTCTATAGTCTTTGTATTACTCCATTCTTGCACTACTATAAAGGCATACCTGAGACTACGTAATATATGACGAAAAGAGGTTTAATTGACTCAGTTTCACAGGCTGTGCAGAAAGCATGGTTGGGGAGCCCTCAGGAAACTTACAATCATGGCAGAAGGGTGAAGGGGAAGCAAGCATTTACTTCATATGGTAGAGTAAGAGAGAAGAGAGAGCTATACACTTTTAAACAACCAGGTCTCACTCACTATCATGAGAACTGCAAGGGAAAAATCTGTCCCAATGATGCAATCACCTCCCATCAGTCCCCTCCCCCTACATTGGTAATTACAATTTGACATGAGATTTGAGTAGGCACACAGAGCCAAACCATGTCAGTCTCTTTGCTTCCAAAGATTATGTATACTTGCCTAATTAAATTAGGAACAAAACCTAGCAAAGTATTATGAATATGTGTGTGTGAGTGTGACCCATGTATACCAGAAATACTGTACTCCAATCAACTGGTCAGGCTGAGCTGTGCTCTTTTCCCAATAAACATGACACTTCCTCTTCTCTCTTAGCCTTACTACACTCTTCTGCTACAGTATGATTCAGGTAGGCTCTTTCTCTTATGAGAAGTAACAGCCGACTTTGGCTATCTTATGAAAAAAAGAAGTTAATTGTACAGATTTAGTTCAACTTTTTGTAAAATGGAAAAGCCTCTACTTCTCTTCTGTTCTCTGTACCCACCACTGTGCTCTCTCATTGTCACTTGGTGCATTCTTTCTGTGTTTGAATGCACCTCCTTTCTATGGACGACAAACACAATGATTGACAAGAGTAGTACAACTTGAATTGTTCTCCCAGATACACATAAGAAAATTTCATTTCTTCCTTATGACTCCACTCAAATGCCACTTCTTCTGTGAAGATGCTTGGGGAAGAGGACATTGTGGAATCTTTTTGTTTCATAGAAAAGCCCTGAACACAATGTTTGTATTATGAGATCTTGGGAGTGACCATGATATTTTGGTAATCAGAAACTATTCGTTAATTTTAAAAATCAGTGCAATTTCTTGAGTTGGCTTGGTTAATTTATGTTAATGTGCTATGTGAAGATTTAGAGAGCACTGTCTCTTCTTAACTTCTATGGCATTATTAGAGAATCCATTTTGAGTATCCACCCATTTCAGTGTTTCAACAAAAGGAAAACAATATTTGTTTGGGAGTAGGTGTCCTGGTGAACGCATGCTGACCCCAAATAATCATTTCTCTATTTCGCAGTTGTATGCAAACTATGGAATTAATAATTCATTTAGAAGTTTTCCATGGTCCAATATCAAACTGTCATTTATAGCAGGATTATCCAACTCTTTTCCAATTGCAGAGTATTGTAAGTGATAATATGCATAAGGCACATGGGGGTAAACAGAAGCGACTTCAGGCAGTAACTAACCCTTGACCCTGCTTGGCTGCCCCAAGTAGATATACTGTTTGCCTCCTCCTTGCACCAGTATGCTGGACGTCCAGCTGGGAAGCTTTGATTGCGCTATGACAATTCAGAAACCTGCTGTATTAGTCCATTTTCGTGCTGCTGATAAATACATACCTGAGACTGGGCAATATATAAAGGAAAGAGGTTTAATGAACTCACAGTTCCACACAGCTGGGGAGGCCTCACAATCATAGCAGAAGACGAAGGAAGAGGAAAGGGACTTCTTACATAGCAGCGGGCAAAAGGAGAGAATGAGAGCCAGTTGAAAGGGGACTGCCTTCTTTAACCCGCTCCCTTATTAAACCATCAGATCTCTTGAGACCTATTCACTACCACAAGAACAGTATAGGGAAAACTACACCCATGATTCAGTTACCTCCCAGAGCATCCCTCCCACAACATGTGGGGATTATGGGAGCTTCAATTCAAGATGAGATTTGGGCAGGGACACAGCTGAACCATATCACCTGCCTTCTCACTTTAAAAAAAAAAATTTATTCAGGGACTATTTAGCCACTTTTAAATAATGTCTCAAAACTCAGATACATTCTTTCCTATATATATTGAATGGGTTTTTGGAAATCAAGAGCAGCAAAGGGGCCAAAATACAAGAGAAAGACAGATTTCTGAATGGTCCCCATTGACTAGCAAAAAGCTTTACAAGTAATAAGTGCTCAATAAATGCCAGTTGATTTAAAGTGTACCTTCTGCCCTAGTGATAAATTGTTCTGTTCTTTCTTTCTCTCTTTCCGTATTAATAGGGTAGAAAATGCCCTTCAAACACTGACCCTGTCATATTGCAGATGCCTTCAGGTAGGGACCACTTATCTATTTTAATGTACGCCTTCCTTGTCATTTATACCTGCCATTTTCAAGTTGATTTTTTATCAGATATGTACCATCTCATTTGTTTCTATGCCTAGTTCCTTTTCCTTTTGCTAAGGATCTGTGGCCAGCACTATTTGTTTCACATCCTTAAAAAATCTCTCTTCTGTCTTCTTTCCTAAAACAGTAGCCTGGTATTCTTTTTTGCAGAAGAGGCGGGCTGGGCTACTGGTTTAAAGGCAGTCATGTAGCCTAATTCTGAGCAATGAGACATAATAGCAGTCTGATGGGATATGGGGTCTGCAGGGGAGGGGTACTGGGAGAGGCTTTTGCTCAAAGAAAGTGAGAAGAGGGAAGTGAATTTTTGTATTTTGAACCAGCTCTGGTTTCCTGCCTTGAGTGTAGTGTGAAGATGAGATGTAGAGCTGCTTCAATCATTTTCAATCATAAGGGAAAGGCCAAGAAAATTACAGACATGCCACTGGAGGCTCCAACTGTGTTGAGTCAGTGAACCTTCACCTGAAACTATTGACCTCCATTTTTTTTTAAGATGAAGAAAAAAGAAAGAAATCCGTATTTCTAAAGCTCTGTCAGGTTTTATGTTACTTGGAGTCAAACCCCATGATGATTAATGGATGATGTGTGGATATCTAGTCATTTTACCGTTTCTCTACAGTCTCCCATGACTTTTGATATTTTTTCATTTTAGAATTTTTCAGGTTGAGATTTCCTGAAGTGCAATGATCATAAATTTGTCAAATTCAACTCAACAAATGTTTACTATCTCATTCTTCTATTAAACTGTGGGCTGATGAAGGACAATGTTTTATTTATCTTTGCATATCTAGTATTTTGATGAAACGTATAATAGATATTCAATAAATTTGTCTTGAATAAATTAATTTACATTTTTCTAACTGTACCAGGAATTGTGTTGGATGCCAGAGAAACAAATATAAATGTAACATGCTAATTTCACACAATGATATATTTCATAATTTAGATGATATTTACGTGCCTTTTTTTTTTCTTTCCAAAGCACTGTAAAACTTTGAGGGCAGGGCCTATGTCTGCTTTGTTCTTACAGATCATAAAGTTTTAGCAAGCAGTTTCAAACGTCTAAGACCTTAAAAGTCTAATGAAATTTAATAAATATGTGTCAGATAAATGTGTTCATAACTTCCCTCCTCACGGTTGTATCTGAACTCTGTGAAAATTACCTTAGGAAATTAATGTCCTCATGCTCTTTGGTTTGTGTCTTAGTCCATTTGTGCTGGTATAACAAGTACTACAGACTGGGTAATTTATACATAATAGAAATTTGTTTCTTACAGCTCTGAAGGCTGGGAAATTTAAAGTCAAGGACCACCAGGTTTGGTGTCTGGTGAAGGCTGCTCTCTTTGCTTTTGAGATGATGTCCTGTTTATGTGTCCTCCTGAGGGAATGAACACTGTGTCCTCACATGGTTGGCAGAATCAGAAGTGGAAAAGGGGCTTAAGCTAGCTCCCTCCAGCCCATTCATAAGGCATTTAATCATTTCTCTAAAAGGCTCACCTCTTAATACTACCACAATCAGGATGAAGCTTCAATGTGCATCTGGGAGGGGACACACATTCAAATTGTAGTCCATGTGTTACTTTAATCAAACTCCAATTTTTTAAATATTTACTCCCCTCTTAGTTCATTTTGAATCTTGTCACCATGTTCTGTACACAGTTTTAATTTCTCTCTTTCTCTTTTTCTTTTGATAAGGGTAAACTCTTTTGTACATATGATGAGTCTATAAAGTCTTGACAATTTTATGTATGTAATATTTCATAAAATTTCACAAATACTTTATTATACCTATCCTTTGAAATCAGTATGAGAAAATCTAATAAAATTTTTTTATAATTCTCTTTCTTGAATTTTTACATGAACTCCACATCTCTTTCATATTTATTGGTTGTTGTTTTTTTTTTTTTTTTTTTTTTGCCAAATCTATTGCCCTTCATAGCTGTTAAGAAGGGAAACTAGAAGTTATCGGTCCTATGCTGGAGATTGACCAGAAGTGGTTTGAAATGGCGTTTGATTGCACTTGTCTATGATAATAAAAACGAAAATAAGTTGTTCCAACAAAAAGATGATTGTACCTGACAAGCAAAGCTGGTGGCTTATTAATAATTAAAAAATATTTTTGTGTTCTGCCACTGATGGAATATTTAATCGCTTGTTCAGTCAATACCAATATACCATTTATTATACATTAAAGATAAATGTAGTGTAATGGCTATGAATTGCAATGTGTTACATTGAGATTATAAAGGGCATGAAAAGTTGATTTATTATTTAGAAATTGATTAAACTCTTCTACTGATCTCAATGACTGGGATAACCCATCAGATTTCCACAATTAAACAGAGTTTTAACAATAAAAGAAAAGGTTGGTGGCAATATTTAACTAGCTAAGGGTAGGATGATCAAGACAGTAACTAAAGTGAAGGCTCTGCTTCAAGGGTTAATGTGAGTTTCTTAGAGAAGAAAGAGTGTGACACCCAGGAATGATTTCCATATTTTCCAAAAGCATTTTCTTCCATTTCTAGTATGAAGATGTCAAAGGCTCTTGCTTTTAGCACAGCCAAATTGCATTCAAGAGCTTTAGATCTGAATCACTTTTTTCCCTTCTCAGGTAGAGTTGGTTGAGTTCTTAGAGAGCTTTAAGAATTATTTATTTTCCTTTCTTTCTAGGCCTTTTGAGTCTTTTACTCACATTAGGGCCAAATATAAAAAAAAAAAGGCTTTTCTTTAATTCTTGTTTTAAGTTTTTCCTACCCTCCGTGCCACTAGAAGTGAAACTCTCAGCTGAGAAATCATTTCTCTTTTTGAGACCTCAACGGTCTTTCCGTTATAGGCTATGGATGCTACCTACATAAGTTAAAAGGACTTTCATTTCTTTCTAGTAAAATGATATCAGAAAAAGTTGGGAGAGAAGGGAGAAAAAAATGTTTGTTCTAAGAAAAGGAAGTTTCCAGGATTTCTCCAGTGAATTCACATCTTGTACGTAGCTCAACTAAGAAAACTGAGTTTTAATTTGGGACAAGTTGGTATTTTCTTTGAGAAAAATGGACTTGAAGCCATAGCATACAGTAAAGAGAGCATCTCAGCATCCCAGGGCATTTAAAAGTCACAGTTCCATCTGAAGTCAAGAAGCGTATGTTTTGGTGCACAAATGATTATATGCTTCTTTCTTGCTATAGGAAATTGTGTGTTTTTGAAAAGAAGTTCGAATAGCATCTTGAAAAAGAAAGATGATATTATGGGAGGGGATTAAAATGGCAATCCGCAACCTGTCCCTTGGTGGCTACTATGGTTTTAATGTTTGTGTTCCTTCAAAATTGATATGCTGAAACCTAACACCTGAGGTGATAGTGTTAAGAGATGGAGTCTTTGGGAGGTGATTACAGCATAAGGGTTCCATTTTAATGAGCTTGTTTGTTGTTTTGCCATGTGAGGACAAAGCAAGAAGATGTCATTTGTAAGAAATAGAGCTGGCCGGGCACAGTGGTTTATGCCTGTATTCCCAGCACTTTGGGATGCCAAGGTGGGCGGATCATGAGGTCAGGTGTTCCAGACCAGCCTGACCAACATGGTGAGACCCCATCTCTACTAAAAATACAAAAATTAGCTAGGCGTGGTGGTGCTCACCTGTAATCCCAACTACTCAGGAGGCTCAGGCAGGATAATCCCTTGAACTAAGGAGGCAGAGGTTGCAATGAGCCGAGATCATGCCACTGCACTCCAGCCTGGGTGACAGAGCAAGACTCCATCTCAAAAAAAAAAAAAAAAGAAATAGAGCCCTCATCAGACATTAAATCTGTCAGTGCCTTAATCTTAGGCTTTCTACCTCTAGAACTGTGAGAAATAAATTTCTGTTCTTTAGAAGCTACTCAGTCTATAAAACTTTGTTGTAGCAATAAGCACAGCCTAAGACAGTAGCAATGGTGCACCAAATCGAAAGCTGCATAAGGACTTCTTGATTTTAGAACCATGAACTGAGTGACTGCTGTGTATCAGGCACAATGTTAAACTTAAAGCCAATTATGTGATAAAACAGTATAATTTGATGAACATAAGGAATCAAAGGATAAAGACATGATCTCATTGATAATGGGGCAGACTCTCTGACAATTTTCCAGTGTTAGAATGTAAACTATTCTAAAATGAGGCAACATGAAAAGATTTTGATTTTTGTTGGATTTTTATTTTGTTAAATTAAAAAAGTTACAGGCAATCTGCATTCTATATCATCCTCTATCATTTAAACCTAAGATAAAGCATGGGTCCCAGGAGCAGATTTGGAAGAAAAGTCCCTTATGCCACTTTGGGTTGCAATTAATTATCCTCATTTTCCTAGAATTTCATTTCTCAAAGTCATGGTGGATACCTGAACATAACTCAGCCCTCATCAAAGTGAGAGGGATATGAACTTACAAAGTATAAGTTCTTAAAAGTGTTTCTCTGAAAGTGATCAAATGCTTGGATTTATTTCACAACCAGTTATCCAGTATGTCCAGATGTGAACCAGGATGCATTTAATTGATTCAGAAAGATTTAATACTTTACATATGTAGCTACTTTTTCTCCTTGTATTCACATTTTCACTCCAGTACAAATGGGTTAACACAATTGACTAACACAATTGGTTCTTATCATGCAGATTACCAGTTAGGTACTCCAATTGATGACCCAATTTCCTTAAAAGCTTTTTAAAAAAAACTCTCTCTTTTAGGATTCCAAATATTATCTGGCCATTTTGGGAACTCAGTGTAGATCTAGCTGTACCTGTGCCCATCTCAGAAACAATCATTCTGTTTTCCAAAGATAAACTTCACTTTCTGCCTGTTTTACATTCTTCCTTTGATTATGATTCCCTGAAGCTGATTGAGCCAACATGAGAATGTGTTATACAGCTGACTAATAAGAGTGGCTTCTAGTTAACTAGGTTTTCAAATCACAGCCTCTTCCCTAGTTTGAATTCCCATTTATTCATTAACATTAAACAATGTGTACCCTGTGCCTCTTAGGTCTAGATACTCTTCTAGATGTAGGGGTACATCAGGAAGCATAGTGGACAACAGTTCCTTTCATATGGAGCTTACAATCTCCTGGGGGTTCACCGAAGGCAGTGGCAAGAGAGAGAATAACAAAGCAACTAAATGCAGCAATCAGAATTTTTATAGTACTAAGAGCTATGAAAATAATTAAACCTGGTAATATATATAGAATAGCAGAGTGTTTGTTTAGATTTCATTTGTCTGGATTTAGCCAGGGGATGCTTTTCTGAGGTGATGATATTTGAGCTGAGGTCTGAATGACATAAAATAGCCATCCATGCAAAGACCTGGGTGCAGACAGAACAGTAAGTGCAAAGGCCCTAGGATAAGAACAAGCTTCCAAGTTCCAGTAAAAACAAAAGGGTGGTGTGGCTAGAAAAGCAAGAGTGAGATGTAGTACCTCAGTCTGTGCTCCCAAATGCCAGGCCCTAGACAAAGGTTTGTAAGAGTTAAGAAAAAGGAAAGAAACACGAAACGTGGCTTGACAGTCAAAGACAGGTTTATTTTAGATTAAAAACATGAGAGGGGCTTCTGGCTGATTTTTTTTTTTTTTTTTTTTTTTTTTTTTTTTTGGTCAGGAGTGCTTTCTCTTACAGACTAACAGTATATATTGGTTTCAGGGTAAGGAGGCTTATTACAAGCTTGGAATGTTTCTGTGTGGAGGAGAAGTTTTATGATGGGATTGGAATGTCTCTAGGCAGAGGGGAAGATATCTTGGGGCAGACATCTTTCCAGCAAAGGACATTATCTTGAGGCTAGCATGTCTCTGGTCAGGGAGGAGTTTGGAATGTTTCTGGTTGAAGATGTTATTTCTGGTTTATTGTTATGCTGACCTTAGCCATTAGGCTCATGCCCTTTGGATTTAGGCAGTTTTTGATTAAAGTGAACTTTAGAATGAGGTGCTTGTCCACGATGGTGATGCTCCTGCCCTGTGAAGGTTGTGTGCCACCATTGTAAAGTAAAAACCCAGAGAGCAGAAGTAGGCACAAGGAGGGTGAAACCTAATAGACACTAGAGCCAATACGAGGATATGTTATCAAGCTAACTCTTATCAGGTAAGAGTGACTGTTGGCTTGCTCTTTAGGAATTCTCTGAGAAATCATATAAACTGTCTCAAGAAGAAGTGAGAAAATTTACCCACCAGCTACCATTGCCCATTGATCAAGTGTTTAAACCACAACATGTTACTCCCCTGCACACCTGGAATGTGCATGTTTTGGCAGCAAGTGAGAGTCTTGTTTTCCCACATGGCAGCATCAATAAAGAAGCCCAGGACAGGAGGTATGGGGCACACTAGGAAGCATGAAGGAAATTGACAAGTTGCAATTGTGTGAGTACAGTCAGGGCCTACCAAGAATGGCATCCACAATGATGACTAGAACAAGAAACCATAAGTCATTTATTGCAGAGAGAGTGACATTCAAAATGGCTTAGGAAAATTAAACAGGTCTCAGAATTTATTCGGTCTTAGGGGTCATGATACAAGGTCTTGATTTTGTTCTAAGTATGTTGGAAAGACCCAGGAGGTTATTAAGCAGAATAAAATTAGATTTGTTTTATATTTTAAATAGATTACTCTGGATTTTAGTAGGAAACTACACGTCAAGGGGTAAGAGTGGAATAGTTTTTTCAGAGAAGTAGCTGGCAAACTGTGACCTGTGGTTAGCCCATCTCCTGTTTTTGAAAAAAAATAATTATTGGAACACAGCCACCCTTTTTCATTCCATATTGTCTGTGGTTCTTTTAGCACTGCTGAGACAAAGTTTAGTCATTGCAACAGACACCATATGTCCTACAAAGCCTAAAATATTTACTATTTGACTATTCACAGAAAAAGTTTGCTGAACTTGAGTAATTTTTCTACAATAGTCTGATTGTGTTATTATCTAGCCTGCTATCCTTCCATGGTTATCTGCTCTCTCTCTTTTTTTCTGGGTTATCTGCTCTCTTTATGATGTATTATTACATTAACATTAATGTATAACAAAGCTTTATTTAGAATGCAAATCTTTCTTCTTTCAAAATGCATGTTACTTTTTATATGCCATGTTGTTTATCTAATTCAAAGTTAAGTGATATGCTAAGAACTATAACCAGTGCTTTATATATGTTAAGTGTATTAGTTTGTTGCAGTTTTTAAAACAGGAAAAATCTCAGTTGCTTACCAGAGCAAACGTTTCTTTTCTTTTGCATAACTTGCTAGCAGTTGTGAGTGAGCTGCGAAATCTCTTCCCCAAGAGTTTTCTCATTTTGGAATCTAAGCTGAAGAAATAGCTATTATTTGGGATATACTATTTTCCTGACAGAAGGAAACAATAATGACTTGTGGAAATTCACAAGTCTTCTTAAAGCTTTTGCTTTAATGATGCACACATTACATCTGCTCATATACCATTAATCAATGCATATCAGATGGCCAAACTCAAAATCAATGGAGTGAGAATGTTCATTATTCTGTGGTGGAGTGGATACAGCAAATCACCTGTTAAGGAGAAATTGAGTTATACTTTTCTAACAGGAAAGGTTGGAGGAGGGGAATCATTGATGTATTGACCCAGCCCCAAATCTTCATTTTATTGCCTTGCCGTGTGATACTGGAGCTGGACCCTGTAAACATTTCTCTTTAGTCAGCTCAATTTTGGTCAATAGAGGGTGCTGGAGGGACACTGCAAAGCCAGAGCAGGAGCAAAGGTTTTCCTTCCTGATTAAAGTTGCAGGATTTAGCAAACAAAATAAAGGATTCCCAGTTAAACTTGAACTTTGGATAAATAATTAATAATTTTGTTATACTAT
Organism: Pan paniscus; assembly: GCF_029289425.2. Classification (NCBI taxonomy): domain Eukaryota; kingdom Metazoa; phylum Chordata; class Mammalia; order Primates; family Hominidae; genus Pan; species Pan paniscus. The sequence goes on along the minus strand of NC_073258.2, from coordinate 43,857,480 downwards.
ATACCCCAAATATTGTATGAGACATACTAAAAATTATTCATTGGTTAATTCATGTGTAGCTGAATGTCTTGTGCTTTATCTGGCAAGCATATCATGGTTCCAGTGAGGTTTTTTTTATTTTTATTTTTAAATTTTATTTTATTTATTTTTCCTTTTTTAATTTTATTTATTTATGTATTTATTTATTATACTTTAAGTTCTATGGTACATGTGCACAATGTGCAGGTTTGTTACATATGCATACATGTGCCATGTTGGTGTGCTGCACCCATTAACTCATCGTTTACATTAGGTATATTTCCTAATGCTATCCCTCCCCGCTCCCCGCACCCCACAATGTAGCAGTCAGAAGCTCATTGTATAGGAGGCACGGTAGCAGTCACATGAGAGGTCCACTGGCTAGCTGCAGTCTTACCCGCCAGCAAGTTTCTCTGCATACAAGCTTCAAATCAGACCAACAGGATGCATACTCCTGTGGTAAGGTAGATACACCTTCTCCAAAGCATTTGAATCTCACCCTTGAGGGGACAGTCTTCTAAGCAGTTTGTCACTTCCTTGTTCTCTCTCATTTTGGTGGCAGCTGCTCCCTGCATTTGCTATGTGTGTGCCCTTTACAGTCCTCTTTTATCGTTTTGTTTTTTTTTTTCAATTTAACCACCTTATGTCAGTTTATGGTTAGATATACCAAAATTTTCATGTTCAAATTACTGATGTGTTTTTTGTCCTGACTAGACCCTGACTAATACAATTGAGCACAATAATACAATCTATCACACGAGATAATAAATACCTATGAGAAACTATTTAATCCCATTTCACAGATAAGGACATGTCTTAAGGAATTCATACAATGAGTGAAAAGTCATAGACCTAGTGAGTAATAGAAGTTTGATGCAAAAGTAGGTCTAGATGTTTGTACTTTCATGTATTTAATTTGTCCCTGACTATCTTTCTAGCCACTAAATGGAAGATAATTTCAACATTTACTCTATATAATTAATATATACCCTTGTAATTTATCAGCTGGAAGATTGAGTGATGCCTTCTTCTGCTGTTTATGCCTGCTGAATGTAATTATTTCATTGTTTCCATAGCATACTTTTCCCATTTTACAGGTAAGAGATTTGGGCAGAATGAAACAGAATTGGGGGAAATTCTGTTACGGGCGAAACTGTGTTCACCTCAAATTTCAAAAGTTAGGCTGGACACATTGGCTCACGCCTGTAATCCCAGCACTTTGGGAGGCCGAGGCGGGTGGATCACCTGAGGTCAGGAGTTCAAGACCAGCCTGCCCAACATGGTGAAACCCCGTCTCTACTAAAAATACAACAATTATCTGGGCATGGTGGTGGTCACCTATAGTCTCAGCAACTCGGGAGGCTGAGGCAGGAGAATGGCGTGAACCCGGGAGGCAGAGCTTGCAGTGAGCCAAGATCGTGCCACTGCACTCCAGCCTGGGCGACAGAGCAAGACTCCATCTCAGAAAAAAAAAAAAAAAAAATTCATAAGTTAAAGTCCTAAACCCCAGTACTTGAAAATGTGACCATATTTGGAGATAGGGCCTTTACAGAAGTAATCAACATGACTGATGTCCTTATAAAAAGGTGAAATTTGGACACAGACATATACACAGAAAAAAGATGATGTGAAGAGACAGCAAAAGAAAACAGTATCTATAAACCATAAAGAGAGGCCTAGAAAATTCTTTTTTCAAAGCCCTCAGAAAAAATTAAAGCTGCTGAGAACTTGATTTTGAACTTCTAGCCCAGAACTATAGGAAAACTTCTGTTGTTTAACAACCCAGTCTATTAAAAGTAATGGCAAAAAACACAATTCCTTTTGCACCAACATAATACTTTCTTATGGCAGCCTCACTAAACTAATATAATCACTAACAAGTATTATTCTTTTCATAGGAAGATGCTGTGAATTTTCTCTCTGATGCTTTTCTAATAATAGGGAGAGGTGTTAAAGTTGTTTTATTTTTCTGTTCTTCTTATGAAAATAGCATAGATTATAGTTGAATTTATTATCCATGAACTTCATGCATGCAGCAAGAGGTTATAACACCATAATACACTCAAAGTCTGATATAGGGATTAAAGTGTTACCAACTTGGTTCATAGGATAAATAGATGAAACCAAATGTGACTCAAAGAAAACCATAAAGCATGCAAAAAACATAACATAAGGAATTTCTGTCTATATTAATCGATTTTTGTCATCCTCACTTTCACCTTTGGTAACATCAGTCATCAGCAGAATTTTCACAAAACAAAACACTTAACAAATATTATCTTCTGGATTTGTAACTGAAATAAAATTCTGCTGGAATCCACTTTATTTATGTCTTTCTTTTACATCTTTTTTTCCTAACAAAAGGAAGAATCATTCTTCCTTTTGTTATTGAAGTCGTATGTTTTTGTTTTTATTGGGGACACGGAAGAGTTTTCATTTATCTTCAAGTTGAGAAACACATTCAGGAAGAGAATGAAAACCTCACCAATTTTATCTGTGGGATTTGGAGACCCAAAGTATTGAAGACACTCTCATTTGCTGCTAGTGAGAGTGTAAATTTTTGAAATAAATAAAAAGGGGGTACTCTGGCAATATTTACTGGATTTATAATTGTTCATGTATTTTAATTCTACAATTAGACTTCCTAATTTTATTCTAGAGCTATACTTGCATAAGCTCAAAATTACATGTAACAAAGTTATTTATTGCAACATTATTTGTAAAGGCAAACATTTTGAGACATTCTAAATCACTTAAAACTGGTTAAACATAAAAGTGTTATATAGTGTGTTTTATATACCACTATTTGTATAAAAAGAGGAAAAGATTGTATAGTTTTAGCTGTTCGTATTTCCATAAAATGTATCTGGAACTATACACAAGAAATAAAAGCATATGAGGAGGAGATATGGATGGACATGATAATTTTTACTGTATAATCCAATTTGCTTTCTGACTTTGGGAACATTCAAGTAAAAATTCAATTGAAAAATAATAAAAGCCAAAAAAAAAAAGAGTATGTCCCAGTGCAACAGCAACAAAATCAACTGTAAAATTCTGTGGCACTGGATGAGTATTGGAAGGTTTTAGAATAACAATCTGGTTACTACTATAAAGTCTGCTAAAGTCAATCCAAAAAATCCTCTGACTTAAGTTTAATGTTGAGACTAAGCAAGTGTTTGTTTTAATCTTGTGCCTGGAGAAGGTACATATTGTAAAATGTTCTGGGATGACTTTACACTTGTTCTGAATTGTAACGAACATAGCTGTCTTAATCTATTTTGCTTGTTTGGTTCTCCCAGTGTTCAATGTTTGCACGACCAAGCTGTGCTAGACAAATTCTGATGAAATTAACTGCATGAATGATGAGCGATTCCCACTGTACCAAAGAATCTAAACTTGGCTCTGTCTATTTCATGCATCAAGGTCTCTTGGCCACTCCCTACTCTCCAGTAATTAATTTCCTAACATGCTTCCTTTTCAGTATGGCAAGCTGCAGGTGCTGGTCACCCACAGGACACCCTGCTGATGGTTATTAGCCATTACTAGTTTCCTGTAAGAATATTCTCCGTAGACAATGCAGGTTACTAATCAGGACAGTAACATTAGATTTTCACTTGAAAAAATGATTTTGGAATATTAGGAGAAGTAAATCAAAGTACAGAACAGAGATTATATAATAAATAGGCTTTTGAGAAGGTGCTAGAGAGCTTTATGCTTATTCTCTTACGGGACTATATAAATCACTTTCTCTCTCCACATTTATCGAGACATAATGTACAGATATCAACTATTTGCTCTCATGCAAACATAGCCTACTCTTTTACCTTTTTAAGCCTTTGAGCATTTTGTTTCCTCTAACGGGAATGCCTTTCTCTCGCCATCTATCTTCTGAATTACAATTTATCCTTCCAAATAGATAGTGTCTTTTGAGTGAACTTTCTGGGATTTGCTTCTTTGTGTCTCCCATAGAATTAATCCCTCCTTCATCTGGGCTGTTGCTTTTTGTATATACTCCTGTTCCTACAATGTCAGCATAGTGTTGAAATTATTATTTATATACCTGGGGAACACATTTTATTAAATCTGTTCATGTGTTCTAATAAGAGACATAATTTTCCAATTTATACATTTGATTTTTTAAAAAAGGCTATAAATATAAAATCACATTAAATTACACATTTTATGGTTCATTCTTGTTAAAAAATATGCTTACATAATATTAGGACTGTCTCACAAAATGTGTGGCCATTGATATATAATTATAAAATAAATATATTTACATATATATTTATATGTATGCATATGTAAATATATATGTAGTACATTTGCCTTATATTTTAGAGTCCATGAAGTGGCATTCATATCTAAAGAAAGGTGTGCCTTCAAGACCTCCTTTATATGCTCCCATCTTCTCTTGTCCTGTAGAGGAAGAACAATGATTTTGATTGGAGAGATTCCAGAACATTTGCTGGGCTGCGTTTGTAAGAGAGTGAGATCACTGGGCTGCAAAGTTTCAGCACATGGCAGTGGATTTCTGTTTCTGTCTCTTTTCCTGCTGGATCTGGCATGTGATGTGTGCCTAGATTCTAAATTGCACTTAGCTCCTGTACTCATTAATTTGGTCTAATCTGGCTCACTGGAGATTTTCATTGATTTGTCAAGCTTAAAGACAACTTATGAATTGACATTTATTTGCCGTAATTTCTTGTGTTTTATGTTCTTTGAGGACCTTGTGAGGCAGAGAAGCAAGACAGCCTTAGGCAAGAATCTGAGGTTTCCTAGCTCCCTTACCATAATATCTTCTACTAGTATCCCAATCCCAACATTGCTTCTGAAATCTGGTTAATTATTTCATTCCTTAAACGTGTTACAATAAACTCCTATTATACTCGTTTCTTCTTTAAAATGCTTTTATGGCATCTACTTGAATATATATATTTAGACACAATGAAAAGTTTGAATTGACAGAGACACCTTTAGGCCAGTATGGTTAATGGAGACTATTGCTATTCATTGGTGTATGGGTAGAAATTCCAGGATTTATAATTATGGATATCTTGAGTTATAGTATTAGTATTAGTGTGTTCATCATGATGTTTGTGATAGGAGTTAGGAAGAGACCCTTTTGGTATATATTATCCACTTAAGGAAATTTTTCAACCTTTTCTTTCTTAAGGGTTCAAGGCTTCAGAGTTGACAACATGAATGATGTCACAGATTGTAGCACAAAACTGAGCACAGATTAATCATTCAAAAAAAATTGTTGGTGAATTACAGAGTTGAATGTTTTATCTTTTTAACACCTGGCACTAGTATAAGGAGGGTACCATAGTTTATAAAGTTTCATGTGTTTTTCCCTCAAGGAAATGAAAACAGGACCAAATATTTTGCCAAGAAATCTAGAGAATTTTATTCCAAGAACTTAATGACAATTTGTACCACAAAAATTCATGTTTACTAATGTTCAAAGAAACATATTTCATTAATGAGACCCTGCATGGAATATAGAGCTTGGTTGAATATGAACGAAACAGTTGTTTAAGACTTTGGTCTTATACTCAATCCCAGAGGCTTTAGCAATAGCAATGTTTTATCAACGAAATATAGAAAGTCTGAAAAAAGCCCCTCAGAGTGACTTTAACAACATCCAGGCTGATCCATGTAACACATTTTAATGTCAAGCTACAGTCATAAAAGAAAAATCTTAAGCAAACATCTAACAACAAGGCACTTATAAGCAAGTCAACATGCAAGGTAGATAATAAAAATATTCCTTCAGCAAGAAATGGCCTTGTTATGCAGTACTCAGAAAAATATAAATGCTGCAGGATTCCTTAAAGACAGAATGTCATTGTCTCCTTGGCATGCATGTGCCTGGGTTTATAATTTAGAGTTGTGATGTTTTTTCCAGAAATATATGTTTGTGTGTACATGTAAATGTATATTTAAAAATTATAAATTGAATCGAGCCCACATGACCTTTACTTGGGCTATATAGGATTAATCTGCCCAATAATTATTAAAAAAGAAGGAATTTCTAATTACCTGCCACAGTTCTAGAATTCAAAATTATACATATATATTTTAAAAACAACAATATTTCAGGATACTTTTAGAAAAATATTGAGATCTGGCCACCCAGAACCTGTATTTCCCTTAAGATACCTTGATTTCATATTTCTAGCCTCCAGAAACATGAGAGAATAAATTTCTATTGATTTAATCCACACAGTTTTATGTAGCACTTTGTTACAACACCCCTAGGAACCTGAAGCAGTCATAAAATCTTTTCTAAACTCAAAGGCTAGACAGAGGCAAAATACACTGACTCCTATTCTAATGGCTTTCAATCTCATGTTAATCTGTTTACATATCTGTCTTCACACTTGGTACACTAGGCTGCTTACCTTTGAAACCATGTCAAAAAGTTGTGTACTTGAAAAGTCTGGACTTGTCTTTTTTTTACTATTATTATGCTTTAAGTTATAGGGTGCATGTGCAGAACATGCAGGTTTGTTACATAGGTATACATGTGTCATGTTGGTTTGCTGGACCTATCAACTTGTCATTTGCACTAGGCATTTCTCCCAATGCTATCCCTCCCCCAAACCCCCATCCCTCCACCCTCTGACAGGCCCCAGTGTATGATGTTCCCTGCCCTGTGTCCATGTGTTCTCATTGTTCAATTCCCACCTATGAGTGAGAACATGCCGTGTTTGGTTTTCTGTCCTTCTGATAGTTTGCTCAGAATGATGGTTTCCAGCTTCATCCATGTCCATGCAAAGGACATGAACTCATCCTTTTTTTTGAGACAGAGTCTCGCTCTGTTGCCCAGGCTAGAGTGCAGTGGCACGATCTGGGCTCACCGCAAGCTCCACCTCCCAGGTTCATGCCATTCTCCTGCCTCAGCCTCCCGAGTAGCTGGGACTACAGGCGCCCGCCACCACGCCTGACTACTTTTTGTATTTTTAGTAGAGACTGGGTTTCACCATGTTAGCCAGGATGGTCTTGGTCTCCTGACCTCATGATCCACCCACCTCAGCCTCCCATAGTGCTGGGATTACAGGCGTGAGCCACCATGCCCAGCCGAACTCATCCTTTCTTATGGCTGCATAGTATTCCATGGTGTATATGTGCCACATTTTCTTAATCTAGTCTATCATTGATGGACATTTGGGTTGGTTCCAAGTCTTTGCTATTGTGAATAGTGCCGCAATAAACATACGTGTGCATGTGTCTTTATAGTAGCATGATTTATAATCCTTTGGGTATATACCCAGTAATGGGATCTCTGGGTCAAATGGTATTTCTAGTTCTAGATCCTTCAGGAATTGCCACACTGTCTTCCACAATGGTTGAGCTAATTTACACTCCCTCCAACAGTATAAAAGCATTCGTATTTCTCCACATCCTCTCCAGCATCTGTTGTTTCCTGACTTTTTAATGATTGCCATTTTAACTGGTATGAGATGGTATCTCATTGTGGTTTTGATTTGCATTTCTCTGATGACCAGTGATGATGAGCAATTTTTCATGTGTCTGTTGGCTGCATAAATGTCTTTTTTTGAGAAGTGTCTGTTCATATCCTTTGCCCACTTTTTGATGGGGTTGTTTTTTTTTCTTGTAAATTTGTTTAAATTCTTTGTATATTCTGGATATTAGCCCTTTTTCAGATGAATAGACTGTAAAAATTTTCTCCCATTCTGTAGGTTGTCTGTTCAATAGTTTCTATTGCTGTGCAGAAGTTGTTTAGTTTAAATAGATCCCATTTGTCTATTTTGGCTTTTGTTGCCATTGCTTTTGGTGTTTTAGTCATAAAGTCTTTGCCCATGCCTATGTCCTGAATGGTATTGCCTAGGTTTTCTTTCAGGGTTTTTCTGGTTTTAGGTCTAACATTTAAGTCTTTAATCCTTCCTAAGTTAATTTTTGTATAAGGTGTAAGGAAGGGATCCAGTTTCAGCTTTCTACATATGCCTAGCCAGTTTTCCCAGCACCATTTATTAAATAAGGAATCCTTTCCCCATTTCTTGTTTTTGTCAGGTTTGTCAAAGATCAGATGGTTGTAGATGTGTGGTGTTATTTCTGAGGCCTCTTTTCTGTTCCATTGGTATATATATATATATCTGTTTTGGTACAAGTGCCATGCTGTTTTGGTTACTATAGCCTTGTAGTATAGTTTGAAGTCATGTAGTGTGATGCCTCCAGCTTTGTTCTTTTTGCTTAGGATTGTCTTGGCAATGCAGGCTCTTTTTTGGTTCCATATGAACTTTAAAGTAGTTTTTTCCAATTCTGTGAAGAAAGTCATTGGTAGCTTGATGGGAATAACATTGAATCTATAAATTACTTTGGGCAGTATGGCCATTTTCACAATATTGATTATTCCTATCCATGAGCATGGAACGTTCTTTCATTTGTTTCTGTCCTCTTTTATTTCGTTGAGCAGTGGTTTGTAGTTCTCCTTGAAGCGGTCCTTCATATCCCTTTTAAGTTGGATTCCTAGGTATTTTATTCTCTTTGTAGCATTTGTGAATGGGAGTTCACTCATGATTTGGCTCTCTGTTTGTCTGTTATTGGTGTATAGGAATGCTTGTGATTTTTGCACATTGATTTTGTATCCTGAGACTTTGGTGAAGTTGCTTATCAGCTTAAGAAGATTTTGGGCTGATACTATGGGGTTTTGTAAACATACAATCAAGTTATCTGCAAATGGGGACAATTTGGCTTCCTCTTTTCCTAATTGAATATGCTTTATTTCTTTCTCTTGCCTGATTGCCCTGGCCAGAACTTCAAACACTATGTTGAATAGGAATGGTAAGAGAGGACATCCTTATCATGTACCAGTTTTCAAAGGGAATGCTTCCAGTTTTTGCCCATTCAGTATGATCTTGACTGTGTGTTTGTCATAAATAGCTCTTATTATTTTGAGATACATTCCATCAATTCCTAGTTTCTTGAGAGTTTTTACAATTAGGGGCTGTTGAGTTTGTGAACGGCCTTTTCTACGTCTATTGAGATAATCATGTGGTTTTTGTCATTGATTCTGTTTATGTTATGAATTACAGTTATTGATTTGTGTATGTTGAACCAGCCTTGCATTCCAGGGATGAAACTGACTTGATCATGGTAGATAAGCTTTTTGATGTGCTGCTGGATTCAGTTTGTCAGTTTTATATTGAGGATTTTTGCATTGATGTTCATCAGGGATACTGGTCTAAAATTCTTTTTTTGTTGTTGTTGTGTCTCTCCCAGGCTTTGGTATCAGGATGATGCTGGCCTCATAAAATGAGTTAGGGAGGAATCCCTCTTTTTCTATTGATTGGAATAGTTTCAGAAGGAATGGTACCAGCTCCTCTTTGTACCTCTGGTAGAATTCAGCTGTGAATCCATTTGGTCCTGGACTTTTTTTGGTTGGAAGGCTATTAATTATTGCCTCAATTTCAGAACCTGTTATTTGTCTATTCAAAGATTCAACTTTTTCCTGGTTTGGTCTTGGGAGGGTGTATGTGTCCAAGAATTTATCCATTTCTTCTAGATTTTCTAGTTTATATGTGTAGAGGTGTTTATAGTATTCTCTGATGGTGGTTTGTATTTCTGTGGAATCAGCAGTGATATCCCATTTATTATTTTTTATTGCATCTATTTGATTCTTCTCTCTTTTCTTCTTTATTAGTCTTGCTAGTGGTCCATCTATTTTGTTGATCTATTCAAAAAACCAGCTTCTGGATTCCTTGATTTTTTGAAAGGTTTTTGTGTCTCTATCTCCTTCAATTCTGCTCTGATCTTAGTTATTTCTTGCCTTCTTCTAGCTTTTGAATTTGTTTGCTCTTCCTTCTCTAATTCTTTTAATTGTGATGTTAGGGTGTCAATTTTAGATCTTTTCTGCTTTCTCTTGTGGGCACTTAGTGCTATAAATTTCCCTCTACACACTGCTTTAAATGTGTCCCAGAGATTCTGGTATGTTGTGTCTTTGTTCTTATTGGTTTCAAAGAATATCTTTATTTCTGCCTTCATTTCGTTTTGTGCTGAGTAGTCATTCAGAAGCAGGTTGTTCAGTTTCCATGTAGTTATGCGGTTCTGAGTGAGTTTCTTAATCCTGAGTTCTAATTTGATTGCACTGTGGTCTGAGAGACAGTTTGTTGTGGTTTCTTTTTTTTTTTTTTTAACGTTTGCTGAGGAGTGCTTTACTTTCAATTATGTGGTCAATTTTAGAATAAGTGTGATGTGGTGCTGAGAAGAATGTACATTCCGTTGATTTGGGGTGGAGAGTTCTGTAGATGTCTATTAGGTCAGCTTGGTGCAGAGCTGAGTTCAAGTCCTGGATATCCTTGTTAACCTTCTGTCTCATTGATCTGTCTAATGTTGACAGTGGGGTGTCAAAGTGTCCCATTTTTATTGTGTAGAAGTCTTACTCTCTGTAGGTCTCTAAGGTCTGGCTTTATGAATCTAGGTGCTCCTGTATTGGGTGTATATATCTTTAGGATAGTTAGCTCTTCTTGTTGAATTGATCCCTTTACCATTATGTAATGGCCTTCTTTATCTCTTTTGATATTTGTTGGTTTAAAATCTGTTTTATCAGAGACTAGGATTGCAACCCCTGCTTTTTTTTCTTTCCATTTGCTTGGTAGATCTTCCTCCATCTCTTTATTTTAAGGCTATATGTGTCTCTGCACATGAGATGGGTCTCCTGAATACAGCACACTGATGGGTCTTGACTCTATCAAATTTCCCAGCCTGTGTCTTTTACTTGGGGCATTTAGCCCATTATATTTAAGGTTAATATTGTTATATGTGAATTTGATCCTGTCATTATGATGTTAGCTGGTTATTTTTCCTGTTAATTGATGCAGATTCTTCATAGCATCAATGGTCTTTCCCATTTGGCATGTTTTTGCAGTAGCTGGTACTGGTTGTTCCTTTCCATGTTTAGTGCTTCCTTCAGGAGCTCTTGTAAGGCAGGCCTGGTGGTGACAAAATTTCTCAGCATTTGCTTGTTTGTAAAGGATTGTATTTCTCCTTCACTTATGATGCTTAGTTTGGCTGGGTATGAAATTCTGGGTTGAAAATTCTTTTCTTTAGGAATGTTGAATATTGGCCTCCACTCTCTTCTGACTTGTAGGGTTTCTGCCAAGAGATCTGCTGTTAGTCTGGTAGGCTACCCTTTGTGTGTAACCCAACCTTTCTCTCTGACTGCCCTTAACATTTTTTTTCTTCATTCCAGCCTTGGTGAATCTGACAATTATGTGTCTTGGAGTTGCTCTTCTCAAGGAGTATCTTTGTGGCGTTCTCTGTGTTTCCTGAATTTGAATGTTGGCCTGCCTTGCTACGTTGGGGAAGTTCTCCTGGATAATATCCTGAAGAGTGTTTTCTAACTTGGTTCCATTCTTCCCATCACTTTCAGGTACACTAATCAAATGTAGATTTGTTCTTTTCACATAGTCCCATATTTCTTGGAGGCTTTGTTCATTTCTTTTTATTCTTTTTTCTCTAATCTTGTCTTCTTGCTTTATTTCATTAATTTTATCTTCAATCACTGATACCCTTTCTTCCAGTCAATCAAATTGGCTATTGAAGCTTGTGCATGCATCATGAAGTTCTCATGCTGTGGTTTTCAGCTCCATCAGGTCATTTAAGGTCTTCTCTACACTGTTTATTCTAGTTAGCCACTCGTCTAACCATTTTTCAAGGTTTTTAGCTTCCTCGTGATGGGTTAGAGCATGCTCCTTTAGCTTGGAGAAGTTTGTTATTACCGACCCTCTGAAGCCTACTTCTGTCAACTCGTCAAAGTCATTCTCCATCCAGTTTTTTTCTGTTGCTGGCGAGGAGCTGCAATCCTTTGGAGGAGAAAAGGTGCTCTGGTTTTTGGAATTTTCAGCTTTTCTGCTCTGGTTTCTCCCCATCTTTGTGGTTTTATCTACTTTTGGTCTTTGATGTTGGTGACCTACAGATGGGGTTTTGGTGTGGATGTCCTTTTTGTTGATGTTGATGCTATTCCTTTCTGTTTGTTAGTTTTCCCTCTAACAGATCCCTCAGCTGCAGGTCTGTTGGAGTTTGCTGGAGGTTCACTCCAGACCCTGTTTGCCTGGGTATCACCAGTGGAGGCTCAGTTGGAAATGCAGAAATCACCTGTCTTCTGTGTCAATCTCGCTGGAAGCTGCAGACTGGAGCTGTACCTATTTGGCCATCTTGGAAGTGACCAGGACTTTTCATTTAATATATGATCTTTGAAAACATGTCTAGTAATTTTATTATAATTGGTACACTTTAAATGATATTGTTTTCATCTTATAAAGATGCATAACTAAGTCCTTGATTAATTTTGCTTTTGATTTTTAAGGAAACTTGTAAATTCGGAGTAACATTCACACCACTGACATTAAAGAAAACTATCGACTAGCCATTTTCTTTGAAACTGGTTTCTTCAAACTTCAGTGGCAAAAACTGCTCAATGCTTCTCCAATAATCATTCTACATCTCTTTATTCATAGTACCATACATGTTGGCCATGCAGCAAAATTTTGACTAATTAAGTATAGTCAGTGGACTGAACTTCTGGGAAATCTTAAAAGTGGGTCATCTAAACTGCCATACTTTAGAGTTTTGCCCTTTCCCTTCCTCCAGCCTGGAATGTGAACTAGATTGCTGGAATCCTAGCAGGCATCTTGTGACCATAAGATGACAGGGACCCCTTTGAAAGGATAATAAAATCCTGGGTTGCTCACTTTATATAAATTCTGAACTGGTTGTCTCTAGTTTCCTTATTATGAGAGAAAAAAATCTTTCTAAAGCCATTGTTATTATAGATATGAGTTTGTTGCAGCCAAACTCAAAACCTTGATAGATCCTCTCATCTAGCCTCAGGTTAATTTTATAAGCATAAGAATTAATGCTGATTAAATTTTAACATGTGCCACACAATTTAGGTGCCACTAAGTAGTCCTTAAAATGTAGGACTGTTATTATACACAGTTTGCAAAAAAAAAGTTGAGACTCTAAAGAAGATCTAATGACTGGTCTTATGTAAGATATTGGGCAAAGTATTTTATCTTTTCATGACTTGATTTCCTTAACCTGAAAAAGGAAAATAATAATGCTAAGCTACATTCTAGGATTTTGGTGCAGATTAAATAATCTGAGAACACTGTGAGGTAATGAGGGCTACATAAGTGTCAGCCATTATTGAAATTTTAATGGATACCTGCTCTGACTACATAACATTTTAAAGGCCATGTGATACAATGTTATCTTTTCAACATTTTTCATAAAAGTAAATATCCTAATTTATAATGAATATCTGACCTCTTCTGTCTTTTAGGGCAGAAGGACGTAATCTCATTTTCTGAGGCAGAGATATAGAAACTGCCATTGCAATTAACCAAGTGCCTCTCAAATACTTCTAAGGAGAACAAAGTAGACATTATAGTCTCTATTTGTTGTAAAATAAGGAACATATAGTTCTATGATTTGTCTAAGTGCTAATAATAAGGGATAAATATAATTCTCAAACTAAGGTCTTTTAATTCTGAGTTCAGTGATTTATCCCACAACACCACAGCTGCCTCAGCTCCTGTACATTAAACATGAGTGTGTGTGGATGTATGTGTGTAACTTAAAGAGACCATACTTTGGAATTGTATCCCTATTGTTCCAATTTTTAAGGCAGCCAGTATTTAAATCGCCTCAATTAAAATGTCTACAGCCATAAAATTGTTTTACGTTTTGAATTTACATTGGTAATATCTTCATACCTCTTTTTGCAATCATAATTCCAAGTAATGTTACAATGTTTGAACGTCTTGAATCATCTTGCCATTTTAAATTTCTACTTTTAACTTATTTGTCATATAGCATATACATAAGAAATCTCTTATGTTACCTGTGGAACGTGTCACACGATAACATGTTTACACTTTTCCTTCTACTTTTCTTTTCTAGTCAAGCTATGTTGCTTGTATGAGAAATACCAGCTTTTTGTTTAGAAAAGTAGGATTTTACAATTTATCAAGAAAGAACACAGGCATTGGCTATGGTCTGACCAGCATGTATTGGTGCTGGTATCACAGATAAGACACCACACAGAAAAGAATACCCTCTCACCCATAACCTCTGCATTCCCCAAAGGACCATGTGTCTGGGGCAAGACCAAGGAGCAACCTAAATTTCAATGTCAATATAACCTTGCGAGCTCTCTGAAATTTCACTGACAACTAGCTTTCCATTTGTAAATGGAGTGAGGTGTAGCTGTCATGCTCTGCAGGCAGGATCCATGGAGAATTGCTGTTCAAATTGGAAAGGAGTTTCCTCTCATTAAAACCAAAAGAAATCGAGTGTAAATAGCATGGCTGTTAAGAACAATCACATGGTATTGGCTCTTCTAATCCCAAGAGCTATTCTCTAATTCCAAGAGGGACAGTGGATGGAACTGGAAGAATAGCTTTTTTCTTAGGCTATTAATATCCAACTCATGGGAATCCCTGAAGATACAATGCTCAAAACAGAGATCTTAATGATGAGACAACAGTGTACTAGAATGAAAAAACAATTTGGATTAAGACAATATGGGAAATAAATCAGAAGTCACCTCTCCTTTAAAATAATTCTTCATCCTTTCCATATTTTTCTATAAATACAACTATTAATGGAGAACCTTTCATGTTCTTGTCACTTTATAACAATTATTACATTTTAATCACAACCAGAGTAGGTCAGAAACATGTTAAAATATTTAAACATCTTAGGCTTTAGAAACAAACTTCTGAGGTTCAAATATCTGTGAGATCTTGGCAACTGCTTACTTATCCACCTTACTCTTCATTTTCCTCCTTAGCAAAGTTTTCTTACTAACAAAAATGGCAGTATTTGCCTTAAAAGCTAATACAAAACAATTCCCATAAATACAGGATAGTGTCTAGCATAGATTAATCACTCAAGTACTGTTACTGTTGGGATCTATTTTACAGATGAGGAAACTGTATCAACACTCTCCTAAGATAAGACAGTAGTTGTGATACACAAGGATTTGAACATAGCCAATCCTACTCAGGTATTTTAAATTCTGTTTTAAATTTTCATAGGATTATTGTGAAAATTAATAGATGCAATGTACACTCTAAGTGCTCTCTAGAGTGTACTTTCATTATTTTTCTAGCTGATTTGAGATAGAGTCCCTCTTCTAAGTTAAAATACATTTTCACCTCAAAACTTTGTATGTCTTTATATTTGCCTCAGTTGCACTAGTAAGACGATGCCAAATCCAACCTTTTCTGTAGTTTTAGCAGACACAAGGTCAATAAAATGGTAAGTACCAAGTCCTTCCACATTCAACAGTGATGTGATATAACATCCATTAAGAACTTGTAAAGGAGATGGGTCAAAAGTAGATCTACCAGTATTAGGCATTTATACATTTCCAGTGTATATGACAATGAAAAGGTGCAATTTATTTATTAGCTCAACACCAGAAAAGATTTGGGACTGCTCACATATTTCAATGGGGAGGACAAAAGTAACTAGCCTACAGTACCAACGCGTAGGAACAATGAGAGAAAGAATGAAGTTTTTTTCAGCTAAAATTATTTTGGAGTTAACCTGCATGAGAAATCAGTAACATATTAGTGGATATATGTCTTATATTCATTGTCTGCACTATATTATAAGTTTTCTGGGTGCAAGAACATGCGTTCTTTGCTTATGGGTCCTTACAGTTTATACCAGAGTTTGTGATCCACCAATATTGTCGGTAGATTGAAGATGCAATTACTTAGAGTTGTTCAGACAACGTCATTAAACTCAATGATTTTGACGACCACTGATGAAAAAGCAGGACTTTGATACGGATTATATACTGCCATGTACATATCATGATTTCTGTTTCAGCAACTCTTTGGACCAACTGTGTACACTCACAAACAACTCCCATTGATTTGCAAGTGTGTGCACAAGACTGAGGGCAGAGTGTTGCCTTCAAGGTCATTAACTCAATGTTATGTATTCCATGCATTCCATCCTTAGATAGTCATTCTATCATCTAATTATGTAAGCTTGGAGAAAAATTAAATTGATGGGTGATTATATCATAATTGCCTTTCAGATAGTTAGAAGTAAATTGACATTGGTAACTTCAATATTACATAATGGGACAAACTGAACTCTGCAGAGAAAGGCATATCTGAAAGCTTGTGGCTTCACAGTAGTGCAACTAACATAGTAAAAAAAAAAAAAAATCAATATAGGCCAGGTGCGGTGGCTCATGTCTGTAATCCCAGCACTTTGGGAGGCTGAGGTGGGCAGATTGCTTGAGCCCAGAAGTTTGTGACCAGCTTGGCTATCATGGCGAAACCCCGTCTATACTAAAAATACGGAAAAAAAAACATTAGCCAGGCCTGGTGGCGCATGCTTGTAGTCTCAGCTACTTGGGAGGCTGAGGCATGAGAATCGCTTGAACTGGGGAGGCAGAAATTGTAGTGAGCCGAGATGGCACCAGTGCACTCCAGCCTGGGCAACAGAGCAAGACTCTATCTCAAAAAAAAAAAAAATACAGTAGTTGTACCTTTACAAATGAGTCAATGTTTAAAATGTGGAAAATTTCACATAAAATTGAAATATTCAGCTTCTATTGAAAAATTATTATACCTGGGAACACTGCATGTGTATCTTACATAGACACTATTTTCTTTAGCCTGGGAACATCTGAGTACTTTAGACTAAGATTTGTACCCTTCAGACTGGAACAGTTTACTCCAGTCACAACCCCTCATACAATATATGGATAAACACTTACACATAGCCTGTGTCACCCAGGTACCTTTCCTCCTCAGGCACTTTACAACTTTTTTCCTACAGCATTGATCTTAAGTACGTGAATTGACGTGTGGAAACAAATTTCACTTGTTCTTTCTGGTCTCAAAGTGTATATTAGGGTAGGATGAATTATTAATGTCAGGTGTACTGCTTCTCATAACCAGACTGCTTCTCATAACCAGACTCACTGCAAACATCACTACTTATGGCACTTATTCTTAAAGTTCAAATGTGGCTGCAGAATCTTTCTTAATCTTAGTAATCCAGGACATCTAAGTAAATGCTCAGAGTTGGCATATGAGGTATATTAGTTATTTATTGGTGTGTAACCATATTATTAATACCACAAACTTAGTGACTTATGGCAACACATATATTATCACACAGCTTCTGTGGCTCAGGAGCCTGAACACAACTCAGCTGTATCTTCTTCAGGCTCTCACAAGGCTTCAATCCAGATGTTGGCTGGGGCTGGATTCTCAGCAGAGGTTTCACTGGTGAAAAATTTGCTTCCAAGGTCATGTAGTTGTTGGCAGCAATCTGTTTCTTATGGATTGTTGGACTGAGGTCCTCAACTTCTTGATGATGATTGAAGGCCAGTTCTCAGTTCTCTGCCATGTGGGGCCTCCAATGTGGTGATATGAACAGGATACAGGAAAATACTGGGTGGAAGAGCGAGGTTCCCTGGCAAAGGCCCCACCCTCAAGCCTGGAAACCTGCTTCACTAAATGGAAACAGGCATTCCTGTTTTCATGCCCGAAAGTTGCCTTTTGGTGCACTCTGCCCCTCTATTCTGTACCCATATAAACACCAGACCCCAGGTTCCAGAAGCAGACAAGGAGATGAAGAGAAGAGCAGAAGAAAGGCAGAACAGTGTGGCAGAGAAGGAGAGAAGAGAAGGAGCATTTGAACGCCAAGAGGAATTTGGCTGGGGATAGTTAGGTGATTGGCCACTGGACGGCTGAACTCCAGGGGAAGATCATCTTCCCACTCCATCCTCTTCCCAGCTCCCCATCCATCCTGCTGAGAGCCAGCTTTACCATGAAATAAAACCCATGCATTCATCATCCTCAAGTCCATGTGGAACCTAATTCTTCCTGGATGTCAGACAAGGACCTGGGTACCAAGAGGGCACTAGGCTGGTTAACACTTAAGTCACCTGTGGACAGCAAGGCTAAAATTGCAAACTGTGAAACATGCCCACTTGGGCTTTGGGAGTTGCAGCTTCCCAGCCCTGGAAGCTGCCATGGGATCAGAGCCCAGGGGTACTTGCCCCAGCTCCTGCACCTGCCTGTCTTCATGTGTCCCCTCTCATAAGAAGTTTGAGCAGGCATGGGGGCCACACAGATGAGCCACATCCCTGTCACACATCCAGAGAGGAGCATCAGGGAAATTTCCTGTTTCATTGGCAGCTTCTTTACTCAAAGGCAGCAAAGCAAAGAGACTCTCCATGCAAGATGTGGTACCAATCTTATGTAATGTAATAACATACACATAATAACATGTATTTGTCACTTTTGCCATATTCTATTGGTTAGAAGCAAGTCATAGGTCACAACATGCCTAAAGGAAGGGGATTACAAGGGAGTAAATACCAGAAAGGAGGGATTATAGGAACCACCTTAAAGTCTATTGACCACATGAGGTGAAACTACTTACCATCCCTGACAAAGGCTCATCAGTATTAGTTATATGGAGGAGAATTTTGATTTTGCTGAAGAAAAATACCTTTAACAATTAAAGCAACTTGTGATGTAAGTATGATGGCAGGGACAGTTCATATAGAAGTTTGTAGCAGGAGATGGAAACATTTAATACAATGGAGTGGGGTTAAAATTTGGCTACTGGAAATTTCCTTAAAGGCCTAAAATTCTGTGATACTTCATTACATTATAAAGAGTCATAATATTGTGTGTTTTACATGGAAAGAGAAGAGAATGTTTGGTAAGTGCCTTAGTCCATTTGTGCTTCCATAACAAAGTACCTGAGAATGGGTAACTTATAAAGACTAGAAATTTCTTTCTCCCAGTTCTTCAGGCTGGGCAATTCAGGATCAAGTTGCCAGTAGATTTGGTGTCTGCTGATGGCTGTTTTCTGCTTCCAGAATGGAATCTTGTCACTGTCTCGTGCAGGGGGAATGAACATTGTGTCTTCACATGGCAGAAAGTAAAACAGCAAAAAGGGCCTAGCTAGTTTCCTCCAGCCATTTTATAACATTGCTAATCCTATCCAGGAGGGCTCCACCTTTGTGACTTAATCACCGCATAAAGGTCCCACCTTTTAATACTATTACATTGGGGTTTAAGTTTCGACATGATTTTTGAAGAGGACACAAACATTCAAACTATAGCAGTAGATATTTCAAATTCATAGTTTTGGGTTCATTACAAAAACTGCATAATTGCATTTGATAAAATATGCATAATTATAATTATAGAATTGTAAGAATATAAAAATAGAAAATATTTCCCAAAAGTATTGATATGGACAGGAGACAGGGAAATACTGGGTAGAAGATGGATGTTCTTTGGCAAAGGCCCCATCTTCAAGCCTGGATACCTGTGGCCCTAAATGAAGACAGACATTCCTGTTTTCATGCTCCAAAAGTTGTTTTTTGGCTCCCCATTTGGGGTTTGTACCCATATAAACCTCAAAACCCAGGATCCAGAGGCAGATGAGCAGAGAAGGAGATGAGGAAATGAGGAGATGAGGAGACAACCAGACAAACAGCAGAACAGCATGGCAGAGAAAGAAGAGAAGGAACATCTGAACACCAAGAGGAGTTCAGCTGGGGGGCGGTTGGAGAGGAGTTTGGCCACTGGACAGATGAACTCCAGGGAAAGATCACCTTTCCACTCCATCCCCCTTCCAGCTCCTCATCCATCCCACTGAGAGCCACCTCCACCACTTAATAAAACCCCTGCATCCATCCTTCAAGTCTATATATGACCTGATTCTTCTAGGACACTGGACAAGAGCTCAGGACACAGAAAGCTATCACATTGGCCCACTGCCCTTGCAGAAAGGCAGAGGAGTCATTGAGCTGGTTAACACTTCAGCCATCTGAGGATGGCAGAGCTAAAAGGGCTTTGTAACACTGGGGTCACAGGCACTGACCTCTAGGCACTACCGTGGAGCCAGAGCCCAAAGCACTCACCCAGCTTCTGCACCTGCTCGTCTGCATGTTCCCCCTCCCATAAGGGGTTTGAGCTCACTGCAGCTGAACAGAGAGCCGCATCTCTGTCACACACCCTGAGAGGCAAGCCGGGGAACTCTCCTGTTTCAGTATTTATTGAGTATCTACTGAATGTTTGAGGCTGTTCTTTCAGTGGAGGATACAGAAATAGCTGATGACATATTTTCTTGACTTTACAGAGTTTACAACTGATGCTAGAGAAATGGGGTTCAGAATAATGGTAAAATAGGGTAAAATAAAACATTAAATCAAATGTCACACTGTAATAGATACACAGTAGTCTGTCTCAGTCTTTTTCTTTCTTTCTGACTGGAAAAGTAAAAAATGTGTAGAAATGAAACTCCAACATTATAAATATTTTCACTACTGTTGATACTTTAAATAGGGAGTTGCTGAAATAGTTGGGAGAGATGTTTTTAAAGCTACACTTGAGAAAGAGAGCATTTCATTGTGTCTTGGAGAATAGTAGAAAAAGACAAAGGTGTTTTTTATTTCCATTAGCCATTTTATTTTTGTTAGAAGCCATGTAACTTTTGAGATTCACACACAGAAATAAAAAGATATTAAATGGTTCTCACACTATAAAACATTGTAACCATTATGCATTTTGATTGCAGGTAAAAAGGTCAATTAACCACTGGTGGGCAATATCCAAAATTAATAGCAGAAACAGAAAAATAAAAGACTACTCAGCAAAGACAAGTAGAGTGTAAGCATCACATAGGCTGGAAACTTTGTTTGCTGTTTTCTGTTTGTTTTTGTCCGTTCTCTTCTGTATCCCAAGCATCTGGAATGAGGACTGGCACATAGCTATTGTTCAATAAATGCTTGTTGATAAATAAAAATGCTGGAATTATTTGACTTCTCTTTATCAACTGTAGGCAACACCAAACTTGTATGCAGGAAAGAAAGATGTAGGATTAATGAAATGAAGAATTTGGGGATGGTTTACTCTAACAGTATTATCTTGACTCTCATTTAGGATCTATATTTGCATTGAAAGATGCAGGAAATATGATTTGCTCCTGCACAGAATGTACTGAAACCTGTGTTTCTGAGTCTGTAATTAAATGTGGCACTTATCTTAATGAGCACATGCCACCTTTCTCTCTAGGCAGAGCCTCTTAACACAACTGAAATAGCCCAGCAATTGCACAGAGCAAACTGCAGAGTCCTGTCATATCCCATGATACAATTAATCTCTGTGATTAGGTGAATTTAAACAAAAAGGTATGTGTTTATCTTCATGATGCACACAGTGGCAGTGGCAGGTGGCTCCGTTTCCCAGAATATGGTTCCCATCCAGGATGTCATTTGGAGAGACATCAGTTACCACAAAGATGTTAAGTCTTGTGTGAAACTGAAGAAGGTGAAGTTCATCGTAGGGGTTCCCTCGCACTTCTCTTTGGAACACCTTAAATCCTAGGCACCCACCTTTGTCTCAGAATTCAGTTGGTGTCTGATGTGGAATAATTTGTGCCCCCTGCTCAGAAAGATATGTTGAAGTCCTAACCCTGGTATCTGTGACTATGACCTTATTTGGAAGTAGGATATTTGCAGATGTAATCAAGCTAAAAATGAGTCATCCTACATCTAATTAATGGTGTCCTTATAAACAGACTGAGATTTGAAAACCCAGAGGACAGAGGGAAATAGGTCACTTGATGACCAAAGCAGAGATTGCAGTGATTCAACTGCAAGCCAAAAAATGCCAAGGATTACTGGCAACAAGCAAAAGCTAGGAAGGCACAAGGAAAGATATTTTCCTGCAATCCTCAGAGGGAGCATGTGTCTGTAGATGCCCTGATTTTGGACATCTGGCCTCCAGAGTTGTGAGGCAATTAATTTTTCTTAAGGCCACCTAGTTTGTGGTAATTTGATATGGCAGCACTAGGACATTTATATGATGCCTCAGGTGGAAAAAATAGGCCCTATAGTTAGAAGTTTCCTTGACTAATCTTGCTCACTTCGGTGCCTCATTTCTACTTTCTTTCAGGGAGCATGAGCTCTGACTTAGGGAAGTATTCTAAGCTTCCTTTCAGAGCCAGTAATTTTCTTCCAGTTAAAAATCATTTAAGCTAAACTAACCCTTTTTGTTCATTCAGGCTGTGTGACAAAAATACCATAGACTGCGTGACTGAAAAAACAAACATTTATTTCTCACAGTTCTGGAGGCTGGGATGCCCAAGGTCAAGATGCTGACAGATTGATTGTCCCTGGAAAGCCTGCTTCATAGATGACCATCTTCTCTGTGTGTTCTCCCTGTGTTCTCAGGAGTGAGGGTACCTTTCTGGTGCCTTTTTTTCATAAGGACACTATTCCCGTTCCTGAGGGCTCCACTCTCATAACACAACATCCAGAAGGTCCTACATTCTAATATCATCATACTGCAGGTTAGAATTTCAGCATGTTAATTTTGGTATGACACATTCAGTCTATAGTAGCAACCCTCCCTTGAAACTCAATGCTCTGTGATGAGGTTCAGCGAAACCTAAAAGTATATCATATAAAGCTGAAAAGAAAATAAATTGGGACAACTGCTTTTGGAGGGGAAGCAATTTAGCATAATGTGCTAATATGTAAGTATTTAAAAACATTTTCATTTTTAGAAAATATTGCTAAAGGAGTTATGAAATATGTACACAAAAACTTAGCTACATGGGTGTTAAGGACCATATTGTTTGCAATAGGGAAAAGGTTTAAAAATGGAAATATCTATGAATATCAGATTATTAAATAAATTATGTTTTACCCATATGAGGATGTACTACATAGGTATTTAAAAATGAAGCTGTGGAATAGTCATTTTATTTGATTAAGTTTTAGTTGTATTTTATTTATAATTCACACATAATAATTATACATATTTAAGGAATACAGTGTGATGTTTCCATGCATGTATACATTATATAACAATTAAATCAGGGTAATTAGCATACTTTAAACATTTATCATGTTGTTGTGATAACATTCAAAATTCTACCAGCTATTTTGAAATATACAATATATTGTTATTAGCTATAGTTACCCTACAATGGAATAAAGTATGAATAGTCATTTTAAAACTATGCTCTGAAGAGGATGCAGGTATCTCAGGAACATTTCAGTGAGTTTTTTAGGAGGTGAGTCGAAGCCAGGATCCTCTGAGCTTTGCCCCATTACCTTCACTTAACCAGATCTGCTCTATTTTATCTCTTTGATATGCTGAGTTTCTGAGTAAAATGCCATTTGAAAAAAAAATTGTTATGTGTTGATTTCTGTCCCCACAAAAGTTGTTGAGGTCCTAACACCCAGGGCCTGTGAATGTGACATGATTTGGAAATAGAGGCTTGCAGGTGATCAAGTTAATCATTATAGAGGGCTCTAATCCAATACAACTATGTTTTTTAAAAAATGAGAATTTTGGAAACAGAAGCAAACACACAGGTAGACGGCCATGTGAAGATAGAGGCAGAGTTCAGGGTAATGCATCATAAGTCACAGAAAACCAAAGACTGCCAGCAAACCAGCAGAATCTGGGAGAAAATGGTGTAAAACAGACTTTTCTCATAGCCTCAATAAAGAACTAACTTTACCAACACCTTGGTTTTAGACTTCCAGGCTCCAGAGCTGTGAAAGAACACATTTCTGTTGTGTAAGCCACCTTAGTTAAGGTTGTGGTACTTTGTTGCAGTAGCAGTTAGAAACTAGTGCATTTCTAGGCTAAAAGAAAGTTTGATGCTCCTTTGTTACGAAGAGATATACATAGTAAATATATACACAAATTATTTGTGAACTCTTAAGTCAATGAATTTTTCCTCTTAATATTTTCTTTCTCTTGGTTTTCTCACTGTTAGTCTACCTATTGAATAAACTGTGTTCATTGTTTCAGGAGGAGCTATGGTAATGGTAAAATAATAGGGTTGTTCTTGAGCTCTGAGTTTGAAATCAGTATTTTCTAGTCCATAGCTGAGGTCAGAATGTAAACCTTCCACAAATCATTTATCATCCCACTCCATCAAAACTCGGTGAATACGAACAGACTCATATGGATTAGGGGAAATTCCAGAACAAGAAGCATGATCCCCTTTACCCTAAGTGCAGATTAGAAGGACTCAATTGTCTCTAGAAGCTTGTTGGGCAGGGAGCATAAGGTTCAACCTGGGGTTATAGGTGAGTAGTCAAGCCACATCATCAGATCATAAGACATGAGAATCCTGGCTGCTCTAGGTTAATTGCTTTATTATTTTTTTTTTTCAGACAGAGTTTTGCTCTTGTTGCCTAGGCTGGAGTGCAATGGCACCATCTTGGCTCATGGCAACCTCTGCCTCCAAGGTTCAAGCGATCCTCCTGCCTCAGCCTCCCAAGTAGCTAGGATTACAGGCGTGCATCACCACACTTGGCTAATTTTGTATTGTTATTAGAGATGGGGTTTTGCCATGTTGGTCAGGCTGGTCTCGAACTATGGACCTCAGGTTATCTGCCCGCCTCAGCCTCCCAAAGTGCTGGGATTACAGGCATCACCCACCACGCCCGGCCAGCTTTATCTCTTGAAGCCTGTAGAGCTCTGTCTTCTGTGGCATTTAAGTTGTTTGTGAGCATTGTTGGGTATGGTAGCATGTATTACTCACCAACAAATATTCCCTCCCCCTTACCCTCAGCTGTGAGAAGCATGGATTTCCTGCCTCATCTATTGTGATTTTTGCCATTAAAAGTAATGGCAAAATTATTTTAATTGCCATTACTTTTGATGGCAAAAACCATGATTACTTTTGAACCAACCTAATACATTGGGCTCGACCATGTGATTTGCCACAGGCAATTAAATATGCTGAGACATGAGGGCACATTTGAGCAAAAACTTTAAATATATGTAAACTCTTGTTCTTCTGCCCTCTGCCATGAGAAGAATATGTCCCAAGTTACCATTCCTCTTTCAGCTTGGGTCCTGATATGAGAGATGTATGGAGAAAATACCTAAATCTATCTTATAACCTGGAGCAGAGCCACCACAGCCTCAGACATGTAACAATTATGGTGTTTACTCTCTTGAATAATTTTATTTTACTTATTCAGAAACCTCAGCAAATAAAAATCTTTTTGGAAAACTTCTCTTGACAATTGTGTGAAATTTTACAGCTATGCACATGGCAACCCTCTGATCATCCTGTGTTTCAAGGATAATTTTTTGATTTCACTATGCAAGCCACAATTTCTCTGCCTATAAGGAATTTAGCAAACTATGATCATAAATCCAGGGGCCCTTTTTTGCCTGGTATCAATTGCAGCAGCTATAACAATGATGTGCATGCTTACTTCTTCATGGGGGGCAGATTTCCTTCTATTTATCTTAAGACACCCTATTATTTTTTTAATGGTAATATTTTATGCAGTGTTTCCTCTCTGTGGTGGTTTGTACCAACTTGGTCAGCTATTTTACCATTTGGCACCTCATGATAAGATTTTTAAAATTATCTATTTATTTGTTTTTAATTGGAGTTTCTCAGCCACAGTTGCTACTCAGCAACTCCCTCCAAAAGCATTTGGAAAATGGAGGAGGCATTTTACATTTTACAACAAGTGGTGAGTGCTATTGACACATAATGCCCAAAGTCCCGTGAGGCTAACTGTCCTGTACTGTACAGTAGAGTCCCATACAACCCTATTTTTTCCAGCCTAATTCTCTTAGTGCCATTTGAGAAATGTTGCTTTAACATAGCATCAACTATTGGCTTATGAAATCAGTGACTTTATTAGTCTGTTCTCACGATGCTAATAAAGACATACCCAAGACTGGATAATTTACAAAGAAAAGATGTTTAATTGACTCACAATTCAGCATGGATGGGGAGGCTTCGGGAAACTTACAATCATGGTGGAAGGGGAAACAAACATGTCTGTCTTCACATGGTGGCAGGAGAGAGAAGAATGAATGCCCAGTGAAGGAGGAAGCCCCTTATAAAACCATCAGATCTCATGAAAACGAATTCACTATCACTAGAACAGGATGGGGAAAAGTGCTGACATGATTCAATTATCCCCACCTAGTTCCTCCCACAACATGTGGGAATTTGGGGAACTACAACTCAAGATGAGATTGGGGTGGGGACTCAGCGAAATCATAGAAGCTGCGGTATCCATGAAAATCCCCTATTATGATCCACTGGGGTGCTTCCTAGCTTATGAGAGGCAAAAATCAGAGAAACCTAGGACAAAAATAATAAAGTGAGAAATTTTGAGAAAATTATTGTCATAGACATCAGCAGACAATCACTGAAAAAGCTAACTTTGATACTACCTTAGGGTAATTTTACGAGGCCTTCCCTGGCCCTCAAGACTCATGTTACATGGATGAGCCGTCTTTCCTATACATGAGATTCCAAAAGAGTGGGAACTTGGGAGCCTTCTCCTTGGGAGCCTTCTTCTATGCCACTCAAAAAAGGAGTTTTAATAGTCTGTTCCCACAACACCAGCCATCCAATCACTGGGAAACCACTACCTCAAGACATGACAATAACCAGACTTACTACTGATGAGCCATGATGATAGTTCTGCCAAAGCAGATGAGTTAAATAAATAGAAAGTTAAGTAGGACCCTGAACAAGAAAGAGAGATAAGCAGATCAACAAAAGGTATAGTGATGTTTATATGCCGTGCAAAAACTATGATTTCTAATAATACATTCATGGCCTGGAAGATAAAATAAAAGAAATATCTTAACATAGAAAGCAAAATTATTGTATAAAGATGTACAAATAATGAATGAAAATGTAAGAGGCTGACAGGAGAGCTCTAGGAGACCCAGCAGACCAAGCTTGCAAATTCAAGGACACCCAAAAGGGTAGAGGTCCCAGAAAGGGAGATGAAAAGAGGCAGTTTTGAAATACATAAAAATTACTCTAAGCTTGAATTGCTATCAAATTGTTAAAATTACCCTAAGTTAAAAGAACATTAAATCTGATTCATTAGAATAAAAGAGTTCACATTGCAATTTGAGTTGGTGATTAAAAAAGAAAAAGACCCATCTAATCAGAGCTTCATACATTTCTAAACTATAGGCATAAAGAAAAACTCTTGCAAGCTTTTAGGGACAAAGAATAACTTATCCCTAAAGGTGGAAGCAATCAAGTGAATGTCATTCTTCTCATCTGGAAGCTAAAAGCTGTAACATAATATCTATGTCATTTTGAGAGAAAGGGACATCTACCCAATAATACTTTGTCCTGCTGATGAATAATTCAACTGTCAAGAAGAAGAAAAAACAAACACACATATTATGGTTGCACAAAAATCCCTAGTTACCATCAATGTTTCCTGTGTGGTAAAAATATCGAGAAAGAACTCTGAAGTATTGATGTCCATATGTTGTAGTTGTCCATCGGTTTGTGAACATTATTTCTGTTTGGAAAATGTTATTTGATTTGTCAGGATCTTTTGCGGCCCAGCAAAGCAAATAAACTATGTTTCACCAACCATGTGTTCCAGAGCACTTGGGTTCTGTAGAGAATGACTTGTAAAAAGGAGGTGTTGCATGGAGTTCGCACAGCAGGGAAGATGAAGAGGTAGCCAGTTTTCGGATGTGGCTGTGACAGGTACCTGATCTGTGGTTCTTGTGCTCCACTATGGCAACATGAGAGGCTTTTCTGGAGCAGTCTCATGGGTTCATTTAGGCACGGAATCTGGTATGTGTCCTTCAAGTCTGATTTTCTGGACATCCCTCCGATATGTAACATTTTTTCTCTTATGTCAACAAAACTTGCATACATTATAGGCCACAGGGTAAAGCTTAAAACATTAAAGCAGTAGAGTCTTTATAGGCCCGTTCTCTAATTATGATCCAACAGAAATGAAAATAGCCAGGCAAAGTGGCTGAGTTATGCCTATTGTTCCATTATTGGAACGCTAAGCATGTGGGAGTTATTTATATCCTACTGCTCAAGGTCATCGCCAAGGTCTCTTTGCAAAAATTCAAAAAAAAAATGCAACCTCAGCCATAAATGGGTTAATATCCTTATTTTTTGTTTGTTTTAATTAAGAATATGTTTTAGTATTTACATTCAAGGATCCTAACTTATAGAGACTCTTACCAGGCCTGAAACAAATCAGAACAGAGACTTCAAGATAGGTGAGGGGCAGACACCTGTAGTCCCAGCTACTTGGGAGGCTGAGGCAGGAGAATAGCTTCAACCTGGGAGACAGAGGTTGCACCAGTGAGCTGAGATCGTGCCTCGGCACTCCAGCCTGGGCTAAAGAGTGAGACTCAAAAAATAAAAATAAAAAGATAGGTGAAGGAAGATAAAAATGAGAGTAAGTTGTAAGTTTGGGACACAGTTAATAGTTAAATGTTGAGGAATACTTATACATTGTCTGGGAATGTATAATATAAATCCATATCAGAACTCATGACTATCCAGCAAGGGAGAATCTGTAAGTCTACTAATACAAGTATTAGACTATTTCAATAAAACTCAGAGGCGATTGGGGAGAGTTGAAATAATTTAAAAATTTTCAGGTTACTGTACTGTTGTAGTGTGTTAGTGAGGGTCCTCCAAGAAAGAGGTGCCAAGATAAGATTGAACATGCAAGGATTTTATTAAAAAAAACAAACACTTGTGAAGGAAAATGAAGAGAAATCAGGGAAGATGGGGAGAGACATCAGACCTTCATGCACAAGTGATTCCTAAGTGAGGGAGAAAGGGAAACGAGTTGGGGTGGGGGCAATCTAACCAGCCATGCAATCCAAGGAAGATGTGGCAAGTCCTCCGAGGAGTCTTTGAGCCAAAGTCAGACATCAGAGGAGTCTCCTGTTTTCCAGAAACAGGCTGTAGCACCTCTGCTAAGTTAAGCCACTGACTGGGACCAATCTACAATGAGCATTGTCTTAGCAAAACACATTGGTAGATTTCAGAACACAACAAGTAGAGCCCTACATCAATTCGACTACCTGTAGTTAGACATCTGCAAGGTGCATTCCCATGGCCAACATGTGTGCGTATATGAGGATATAAAAAATATTTCTTCATGGAAGAAGTACTTGGACTCTTAATTAAAATAAATAATAGAGAAATATAAGTTTGAAAAGGGAAGGTAACAATGAATTGAAAAATAAAATAGAACATCTGTTCTTTAAAAATATAGACAATATGAAATGAATAGAAACTTTATTAAACCAAGAAATCTAAAAAATGAATAGTGAACAGCAAGGTAAAATAATATTATATGGAAAATTAGAATGAATAAATGAATATTTCATTAATAACATTGAACGTGAACATACTGAGTTCTTTGAAAAAGACAAAGACCATCAGATTTTTTAGGTTGTATTATATTTATGGTAAACCAAATTTAAAAATAAGTGTGACTGAAAATTTAAAAATGAGCTAACAAATACCAGTCAAATGAAAACTAAAGGAAATTGGGATTGATAACATTCAGGAAAAGAAGGATTTTTTATTTTAAAACCCTGTAGTGGATGGTGCCGTGTCCCTTAAAAAGATGAATTTAAGTCCTAATCCCAGTACCTATGAAAGTAGCATTATTTGGAAATAGGGTTTTTGCAAATGTAATCAAATTAAGGTGGGGTCATACTGGATTAAGGTGGACTCTAAATCTAAGGATTGGTGTTCTTATAAGAGAAGGGAGCAGGAGATTTGGACAGAGCAGAGAGACACAGGGAAGAGGACCATGTGAACACAGAGGCAGAAACGGGAGTGATGCAGCTACAATCCTAGGAATGCAATGGTGGTGGGCAACCACCGGAAGCTGGAAGGCTCAGGGAAAAATGTTTCCCTAGAGCCTTCAGCGGAAGCATGGTCCTGCCAATGCCTTGATTTTAGACTTCTAGCCTCCAGAAGAGTGAGAAAGAAACCTTTGCTGTGTTTAGCCACCCATTTCATGGTAATGTGCCATAGCAGTCAAAGGAAACTAACACAAACTTTGAACAAGACAAACAGAAATAATTTCTAATAATAAAAGCTTAAACAGAAGACATTACAACTATGCTGTCTCATAAGGTATTCACTAGTCATGTATGGCTATATAAATTTAAATGGAGATAAATATAAATAAAATAAAATTTAAAATTTTGTTGCACCAACCACATTTCAAGTATTCAATAGCCACATGTGATTGTGGTAACCATATGGGACAGCACAGATGTAGAATACTTCCATCACAGGAAGTCCTACCAGACAGCTCTGCATTACAGTTATAGGTAAGTAGAGGTATAAAATTGTAGCTAAATATATGAAGCAAAACCTATTACAATGCAAGAAGAACTTGATAGAAATAAAGGGAGCTTTTAATATATTCCTTGAAGAATTAGGAAAATGCATATAGAAAAAAATCAAGTCAGATAACTGAATAACTCAATCAGTCTACCTAAATATGCATCCCTCAGATATGTAACATTTTTTCTCTTATGTCCACAAAACTTGTATACATTATAGGCCACAGGGTAAAGCTTAAAACACTAAAGCAGTAGAGTCTTTATAGCCCCCTTCTCTAATTACGATCCAACAGAAATGAAAGTAGCCGAGCACAGTGGTTCACGCCAGTAGTCTCACCATTTTGGGAGGCCGAGGCCGGTGGATCACCTGAGGTCAGGAGTTCAAGACCAACCAGCCTAACCAACATGGTCTCTACTACAGAAACAAAATTAGCTGGGCATGGCGGCGCATGCCTGTAATCCCAGCTGCTTGGGAGGCTGAGGCAGGAGAATTGCATGAACCCGGGAGGTGGAGGTTGCAGTGAGCTGAGATTGCACCATTGCACTCCAGCCTAGTCAACAAGAGCAAAACTCCCTCTCAAAAAAAAAAAAAAAAAAAAGTAATGAAAACAATTAGTGTAAATAGAGTTTTTAAAAATTCACTCAACTGTTTGTTTGTAATTGAAAATTATGTCCCTAGAAATTCCTTTAATTAAAGAATATTTACAAAGAGAAATTTCAAAATATTTCAATAGAATGGAAGCAAAACATAAATACTACACAGCAAAACTTATAGATCTCACCAAAAAATTGTACTGAGTAGAAAGTATATAAGCCTACTCATGATGGAAGATTTTTTAGAAATTGAAAAGAAACTTACTACCAATCTTGATAAATAATAAAATTCAACAATATGAGCCAACAGATATGAAAAGTAGGAATTATACAGCTAAAGTTAAAAAATATATTTTTTTTTGTAGAAACTGATTATTACGCCCAAATGCCAATACAAGGCATTATTGAGAGCAAAATATATAAGGTCAGGAATGATAAAGAAAATGAATCTTTCTCTCTCTCTCACACACACAGAGGAGATAGTAACAGGATTATAAGATAATACTATAAGAAAGTTTATGGCAATATTCTTGAAAACCATCTACAGGAATTTGTGTTTTTCAAAAAAAAAAATGACCAAAATTTACCTTTAAAAGATTCTACTATTAAAAAGTCCCTGGAAACAGATGGGTTCAGCTAAACTGTATCCAATTTTAAAAGACAGAATAATTTAAGGTAGCTTAAACTCTTCTAGAACATGTAAAAAGATTAAGGAATAATGCTTTATACATTTAATATAAATAAAAATTAATTTAAAAAATTAAATATAAAGTTAATGTCAAAACTGACAAAGATGAAAGAAACAAAAAGAA
The DNA here is from genome assembly GCF_029289425.2 of Pan paniscus. Lineage (NCBI taxonomy): Eukaryota > Metazoa > Chordata > Mammalia > Primates > Hominidae > Pan > Pan paniscus. Next base: position 43,825,853 of record NC_073258.2, on the reverse strand, counting down.
ATTATTGATTTTTCTACCTTGTGAATTCAAATGCCAAAATTATTCTTTAAAATTTAGCAAATAGAATCAACAAAATATTATATATGCTATGACAAAGCTGGATTTACCCTAGGAATTCAAGAGTGGTTCAATATTTAGATCTATTAAGATAACTCATTATATCGACACTTAAAGGTTTTCCTCTAATCTCATTACCTTTCCATCTCAGTTTGCTTTATTGGCTGTTTCTCTTCTGCCCTACCTATGAATATTTGAATGCCAAAGATAATTGAATATGAAGTATGGTTTGTGGACCAGTATCACCAGGAAACTTGATAGAAATGCCAGAATCTCAGGCTCACCACCGGACCTACAGAATCAGACTCTCCATTTTAACAAGCTCTCCAATTGATTGGTGTACACATCAACAGCTGAAAAACACTGACCTAGGGATGCGTAGTAGACCTTGTCTGTAGCTACATTCCCTGCCTAACCTGTATGAACTCATTTATTTACATGTCTTAACGTGTCACAGTAATCTCACTGATGATGCTAATGACTAATAGATACACAACATCACAATTCACTTTGAGGTTCCTACTTACTAGACGTTTAAATTTAATATATCCAAAATTGAACTCTCCATTACCCCTAGTCTGATCAAACCTGATCTTCCCTCAATAAGCAGCATTCACCTAATTGCTCAAGCCCAAAACTTGGAGATATTCTCATAACTCTTCTTTATATCATATCTTCTATCTATTATCATACCTTGTTGACTGTGTTCAAATTTTATCTCAAATCCAACTTTTTCCCATGATTTTCAGACTTCCACTAAGGTTGGCTTAACTCTTGTTAGACACCCTCCATGGCCTTTACTGCATGGAAAGGGTTGTAACTTTTGAGATTGGTAAAGGTACTCAAGGCAAGCTTTTTATCTGGGGCATGACAGAGCGGTTTTAAGGATTAAGTTCACTATGTGTTTGCACATTATAAATTTAACATTCAGTGGCTTATTCCAAAAGTAAATACAGTAGTCCCCCCTTACTCATGGAGGATATATTCCAAGACACCCAGTAGATGCCTGAAATGACAGGTAGTCCTGAACCCTATGTACACTACGATTTTTCCTATACTTACACACCTGTGATAAAGTTTATAAATTAGGCATAGTGAGGGATTAATAACAATAACTATGGTAAAATGGAACAATTATAACAATATGCCAGCATTGCTACTCTTGTACTTTGTGGCCATTATTAAGTAAAATAAGAGTTACTTGAACTCAAGTACCTCAATACCATGACAGTCAATCTAATAACCCAGATGGCTACTAAATCACTAACGGGCAGGTAGCTTAGGCAGTGTAAATACACTGCACAAAAGGATGATTCATGTCTCAGGCGGGACAAAGTGAGAAAGGGTGAGATTTCATCATGTTACTCAGAAGAGGGCCCGATTTAAAACTTATGAATTGTTTATTTCTAGATTTTTTTCATTTAATATTTTTGAACTGTGGTTTGACTCAGGTCACTAAAACCTCGGAAAGTGAAACCACAGATATAGGGGAGACTGCTTTAGCTGTTTTTACAGAGAAAGAAACTTAAACAAAGGAGGTTAGGCCTTGTATGAAGTCGCTCAGGCTGTGGCAAAAGTCCCGTTGGTCGTCTCAGCAAAAGGGAGGAGGTGCTTTGGTCTTGGCAGTAGTAGGAGGAGATTTAATAAACACAAACCAGCTCTACAGATTCAGCAAATGAACAGGACGGAAGGGCCTTTCACAGTCATGGCAGCAACCGGAAAGCTACTACTTCATCTTGTTAAATACGCACAGCCTCTTCTGAGCAGGAATTGCTAGGGCATGAATTTACAGGAGATTCTTCTCATTTACATACCTTTGGCTCTTCTTACGGTGTTTGTCAGCCATAACAAGTTCTGCAGAAAATTGTTTCTTTCAGACATAGTCTGTCCAAAATTCTGTTCAGAGTTTTTGTTATTTTGAGTTGTCACCAGTGACTTGGAAGTAAACTTTGGAATAATTAACCTTGAATTCATGTGGCTTGCCATGGGCTCAAGCCATTCACAAGCTCGATTTGAACATAAATGCTCTGATAACAACTTTAGAATTCTCATACTTAAATTTTGGTTTCATCCATAGAAGGTAGGTAAATTTTGTTGATAAAGAAAAGATTTGGAGTACTTTTTGCAAATTGTTATTAAGATGATACAGCATTTTCTTGGGTTGAGTCTGAAGAAACAAAAACTATAAAATACTATAAGCCTAAAGGCTAAGAAGGCTCCTAAAGTGTCCTATAGTTATCACTGTCTCTAGAAACTGAGTTCACTCACCATGTCAGGAAGACATTATAATGTTTAAAAAAAGTTTTCATTATTTGTTTTATTATCAGAGCTGGAAAAGTGCAAAAGACTGCAAAAAAATAAAGACAGCTGAGGAGATAATTTTCTTTAGGCTATGGGTGAGAAATTTAGTGGCAAGATTATACATATAAAAAGAGAGGAGAATTCTATCTTAAGATTCTAGATGGACAGATTTAAATAGATAAAGAAACCTCTAGTTTTAAATCTTTTTCAAAAAGAGATGAGAAAAATGCACTGCTAGATCTCATCTGATAGTAGATCTGAAACAGGTGAAAACAAAATAACAGGGAAAAGAAGCACCACTTCACTTCACAGGACTGTGATGATTCTCCCAGAGACAGACAAGAGCCAAAAAATTATTGCAACTTCTCTTTTTAAAGTCATATTTAGAGATCCTGTAGTAAGGATCACTGGGAAAACACCTCTCATAGATTCAGATAGCAATGTGAAAACATGATTCGGAAAACTATATTAAAAGTAGGATGCAAGATGGCTACTGAGATGGGCATAAAGTACTCAAATAATTTCTGAGAAACTCAGCTACCATTTGTTTTTGTTTGTTTGTTTGTTTGTTTGTTTTTTTAGGTGAAGATAGTGGAATTGCCTGATTGTGCCCTGAGGAAAGTGCTCCAGAAATTTAAAGAATTGGGATGTTAATGAAAGGCACAGCCAATATGAGGCATACTTTAGAGAACATAGAAAGGACCATGATAGATTGAGTCCAGGTTTGGGTTAGATATTAGTCAAATAACAGAGTGTCTCTGGGGTAGGATTGTTCATCTCAGGGAAGTGAAAGTAGACAAAATTGAACAATGACTGATTCTGGCAGGTGCAGAATGCACCTATTTTTTATAATGGAGGAATGTGCTAAAAAATTCTGGAGGAAGACATCAGCAAAACAAACATCTGGGCCGGGAAGCAAAGGGAGAGGGAAAGGAAAGCAGGGGCTCGATGACTGCAAAACCTCAACTAACCGTGCATGTGGTAGCAAAGAAAAAGAACAGACTTATAAGCAAGGTGCACTGCTAGGAATTTAATGGAGCTTCCTACAGGGAGGCAGGGAACACAGAGAACTGAAATTTCAGAAGCACACATGAGGGACCTCCGGGTGAGATAACACAGCAGATTCCTTAACCCTACACTCTCCTCAAAGCTTCTAATTTTCCCGGCACTTAGTATTATTAGTTTCCCTTCACTCTCTTCTAATAGGTGTGTAGTGGTATCTCCCTGAAGTTTTAACTTTTATTTCAGTAATAGCTAGTGACACTGAGCTTATTTCATATCCATATATTATTGTTGGTGAAGTTTCTGTTCAATTCTGTGGCCTGCTTTTTTATTTTCTCGATGTACCTTTAGAAGAGAAGTTTTAAATTTTTATGAAATCTCTTTTTTATTATAGATCATGACCTTGGCGTTATATATAAGAACTCCTACTTATTCCAAAATCACATAGATTTCTTTTGTGTTTAAGTTTTTTGTTGTTGCTGTTTTAGGTTTATAGCTTTCAGTTTCAGATTGTAGGTCTATATTATTAGTATGTAGTTTTTAGTTATTATCTTTAGGTTCATGAGATGGGTTGAGATCTGGTTAAGATTTATTTTTGTATGTATGGATGTCCAATTCTTCCAGCACTATTTTTTGAAAAAATTCTCTTTCCACCAATGATTTGCTTTTATAATTTTGATTTAAATCAGTGGACTACGTATGTTTGGATCTGTTTCTGAACATTCTCTTCTGTTCCACTGACCTATGGTAGTGAACTTTCACCAATACCATACTGTCTTGATTACTGCAGCTTTATAGCAAATTTTGAACTAAGATAATGTTAGTTGTTAAGCTTTGTTTTTCTTTTCCACTTTGTTTGGTTATTTAACTTCCTTTCCTTTCCATATGAATTTTAGAACCAGCTTGATTTCAATGAAAAAAATATCTGCGGATATTTTGTTTGGAATTCCTAAAAGCCTGTAGACAGATTAGTGGGGAATAGAAATCTATGCTACAGTGAGTCTTCCAATTAATCTTAGTATAGCTTTCAATTTATTTAGATCTTTGAATTCTTTTTGAGTGTTTTGTCGTTTTCGTCATCAGATTCAGTACATGTTCTGTTCGATGTATATTTAAGTATTTCATTTTTGAAGTTACTGTAAATTATATTGGTGTTAAAAATAGCTGCCTTCAAATAATTTTCTACTGCTTCATGTGTTATACAAGAGCTTTATAACGATATATTCCCAAGTTCTTCCTCTCATCCAATATGATACTCTTCTCATGTATATAACTTTGCATAGTCTATAAATTCAAATACATTGTTAATTTCTTTTTTTACTTTAGAAAACCAATTATTTTTAGGGCAACTAAAATGAGAACAAAACACACATATTTATCTAAATTTTAACCATTTCCATAAATAGTTTTTGTGTATGCATGTGTGTGTAGAATCGTGTTTCTGCCTGATATCAGACTGAATAACCTTCTTTTATATTTTTTAATATAGATGTGTTGATAATAAATTATTTTAGAATTTGTTAGTCTGAATAAGTCTCTTCTTTCATTTTACAAGTACATTTTCAGTGAGTATAAAATTTGGGTTGACAAATTTTATCTTTCAGCACCTTAAAAATGCCAATTTTTATCTTCTTTCTTACAAAGTTTCTGGCAAAATCTGCTGTAACACTTATTTTTGTTCTCTCCATAGAATGTGTTTTGTTTCCAGCTTCTTTCATGATTTTTCTATTTATCTTTCACTGTACCCAGTTTGCCTATGAAGTGTTTAGGACTGCGCTTGTGTATGTGTGCACATGTGCGTGTGCATGTGTGTATGTATGTAATAGTTACATTGCTTTAGGTTCTCTGAGTTTTTCAGATTTGCAGTTTGACTTAGTTCATTATTTTTAGAAAATTCTTGATCGCTTTTTGGATATTTTATCTTTCCAATTATCTGTCTCTTCTCCTTCTGTTATTCCAATTTAAAAAACAAACAACAACAACAAAAAAAAAAACAGCTTGTATCATTCACAGAGCTCTGGCACAGAAAGCCAGCACTCACATTTTGTCTCACCTTTGAGGTGCCTATCTGTTCTTAAAGTTTGAGCTGGCTGGGTGCGGTGGCTCACACTTGTAATCCCAGCACTTTGGGAGGCTGAGGCAGTTGGATCACGAGGTCGGGAGTTCAAGACCAGCCTGGCCAAGGTGGTGAAACCCCGTCTCTACTAAAAAATACAAAAATTAGCCAGTCGTGGTGGTGGGCACCTGTAATCCCAGCTATTCGGGAGGCTTAGGCAGAGAATTGCTTGAACCTGGGAGCTGGAGGTTGCAGTGAGCCAAGATCTCACCACTGCACTCCAGCCTGAGCGACAGAACGAGACTCCATCTCAAAGGAAAAAAAAAAGTTTGAGCTAATTGTCCTGCATCCTCAGCTCATTAATAGGGTCAAAAAAAGTAATAATTTTGTAGCTTATGTGATTTTCCATGTTGTCACAATAATAACCCTGTTTCTTTCTATATACATACTAATCATAAAATGAGAGTGATAACTACAGTATTATACTTTCTTATATAGACCCTTCACAGATACATTTACATAGATAACATTCATTCTGTCTCCACTGCATATAAATCATTATTTTACTTAAATCAGTGTTTCAGTTTTAACTTCTTATAATCATGCAAATATTATTCATAGCAGGATGAATATTATTATAGGAATATATATCTTTCTTATGCAATATTTTGGGTTTTTTAGGAGTTCAGAGCTTCCTTATTTTTACTTTGCTTGCTTTTATTTTATATATAACTAATTCATCTACAAACAGACAGAAAAGTAAATATAATCACAAAATAGTGATATGCTTATAATCTGGCTCTTTGAGGGCAAGGGAGTAGCAATGATTGTAATGCTTGTTAATTTACATAGTCTAGATACTCTTGCCATGGCAAATTTCAAGTTATTAGTATTTTAAAAGGGGATGGCAAAAGCCGTAAATATTTAACCATTGACTCTCAAGAATCAGTATGAACTAGTATCTTACGCTGCTCAGGTTTCCATAACAAAATACTGTAGATTGAGTGGCTTAAACAACAGAAATTTATTTCTGACAATTCTGAAGTTTTAAAAAGTCTCAGGTCAAAGTCTGGCAGGGTTTAATTTCTAGTGAGGGCTCTCTTCTTAGCTCTCAGATGGGCTGGCATCTCATTGCATCCTCTCACGGCTTTTCCTCTGAATGTGGGGAAAGAAAGAGCAATTGGTCTCATTTCTCCTTTGATAAGGACACTAATCCTATCAGATCAGGCCCCACCCTTATGACCTAATCTAATGTTAATTGTCTGTTTATATCCCCTGTATCCAAATACGGTTACATTGGGGATTAGAGTTTCAACATGTGAGTTTTGTTGGGACAAAAATTCAGTCCATAGCAACTGGCTTCAGCACACCACTGACAGCAGTAATATAAAAGTTTTATATTTTTCCCTGGAGTCCTAGCATTTTGAACCTACCACTGTCCTGCTTGAAAGTGGAATAGGTGCTCCCTAGCACTGTTGAACTGTCTTCTTGGGGCCCATTCCTCATGGTCCTGGGATTCACCTGTTATGTTAGGTGGCCTCTTCTTGAATCAGTGTCTTCTTCTTTCTTGATTTACTCTCAAAATTCAAGATGCTTCCTGAGAAAGAAAGCAAGTGAGGCAATTTTTAAAGGACCTGTATTTTTATTCTACTTTGATACTTTAATGGGATATTGTTGAATAGAGTTCTAGGCTGGAAATATTTTTCTTCAGAATTTCAATAACACCATTGTTTTATGGTTTTCAATGTTGCTCTCCAAAAGTACGGTGCTATTCTGATTTTAATTATTTTGCTTGTCACATTTTTTTCCTAGAAGCTTTTAGAATATACTTTTTATCAGCTGCATTCTCATATTTCATGATGATGCTGTACATAACAGGCCTTGAGTTGCACGAAAAAAGCCAACAAGGACAAACAAAACATGTAAAAAAAAAAAGTAACATACTTTCTTTTAACATGGAAAGTATGATTGTCCTAGAAAACAAGAGACAGCTAAAACCTGCTTTTTCCTTCTGAAAAGTTTATTATTAAGATAATAGACTAATCATCTAAATTTCGTATTCTTAAATATTTTATTTTCATCTACTTATTCTTTGTTTACTTATTGGGATATGTCTTTTCAGTACCTCTACAAAATATTTTTTAAAGGCAAACTTTAAAATGTTAGATTTTCAGTGGCTTAGTTTTATTCTCTGAATGCTGTACAGAGGTATATTGGTCCTATTCTGGTTTATATGGGAGCAATGACATCTCATATTTCTGAGATGTACAAATAATTTTTCTGAATTTGTTCCCCTCTCCAGCTTCATAATTTTTGTTTCCTCTAATTGCTTTTATTCTGTTTGTTTAGGTCTTTGTTTTGATGGTAGATGTTTCTCCTCAAATGTCAGATGATCTGTCACTGACTGTTTTTAAAATGCTATTTATACTTTAAATGTATAAAACAAATTATAAATGACACAAACAAGTGGAAAATCACTTCGCACTCATGGGTCAGAATAATCAATATTATTACAATATTCACACTGCTCAAAGCAATCTTCAGATTCAATGCAATCTTTATCAAAATATTAAAATTATTTTTATACAATTATAATAAACAATTCTAAATTTCAAATGGAACAAAAAAAGAGCCCAAATAGCCAACAAAATCCTAAGCAAAAAGAACAAAGTGGGTGACATCACATTACCTAACCCCAGATTATACTACAATGCTATACTAACCCAAAGAGCATGGTACTGGTATAAATATAGACACATAGATCAACAGAACAGTATAGAAGGCCGAGAAATAAAGCCACATATTTACAACCAACTGATCTATGACAAAGCTGACAAAACATACGCAAGGGAAAGGACACTTTTTTCAATAGATGGTGCTGGGAAAATTGGATTGCCATATACAAAAGAATGGAACTGGACCCCTATCTCTCACCATATACAAAAATCAACTCAAGATGGATCAAAGACTTAAATATAAGACCTGAAACTATAAAAGTACTAGAAGAAAACCTAGGGAAAACTTTTCAGGACATTGGTTTAGGCAAATAATTCATGACTAAGGCCTCAAAACCACAAGCAAGAAAAACAAAAATAGACAAGTGGGACTTAATTAAACTAAAAATTGCTGCACAGCAAAATAAATAATCAGAATGAACAGACAACTGACAGAATGGGAAAAATATTTGCAAACTATGCATCTGACAGGGAACTGATATCCAGAATTTACAAGAAACTCAAACAACAGCAACAAAAAAACAAATAACCCCTTTAAAAAGTGGGCAAAGGACATGAATAGACATGTTTTAAAAGAAGACATATAAATAGTGAACAAATGAAAAAATACTCATCATCACTAATCATTCAGATAAATGTAAATTAAAACCACAATGGGATACCATCTTACACAAGTAAGAATGGCTATTATTAAAAAGTAAAAAAAAAAATCAAAAGATGATGGCCAGGATGCAGAGAAAAGGGAATACGAATACCCTATTGGTTGGCATGTAAATTAGTATAACCTCTATGAAAAACATATGGCATAATGTGTGTGTATGTGTGTACACACACACAGTAGTATATGATTCGGTCATAAAAAATGAAATTATGTCTTTTGTAGCAACATGAAGTGAGCTGAAGGCCATTATTTTAAGTGAAACAACTCAAAAACACAAAGTCAAATACCACATGTTATAACTTATAAGTGGATGCTAAATAATGTTTACACACGGACATAGAGTGTGTAATAATGAACACTGGAGACTCAGAAAAGTAGGAGGGTGGGAAAGGAGAGAGGGATGATAAATTACTTCATAGGTACATGTACCTTATTCTAGTAAAGGTTACCCTAAAAGCCCAAACTTCACTATGTGATATAGCTAAGTAACAAAACTGCACTTATACACTTTACATTTATACAAATAATATAAATAAATAGAAGTTGAGGGGTTTGGCTTCAGGGTATGATTACTTGTTGCATATCTAATTTTGAGCCTCTTTTTGTGGGATGATTACTTTTTCTAAATAAAATCCTGACACTCAGACCTCAGAAATGATCACTTTAGGTGCCATTCTTCTGAAATATGAGTTGAATAGAAGAAGGAGCTTGGTGATCTTCCAATTACATAAATAGAATTTTAATATCTGCTTTCAATATAGATTCTTCCTACTGCACCCCCATACCTGTGTCCTAATCACTAGAGTTCCTGCGATTCAATTTCTCCAAAGAGAAAACTATCAGGCTTCTTGATTTTGCAACCATTTCACAGGATAAACTTAAGTTTTAAAGAAGTTTTAAAAGGAGACTAATCTACTCAAATTGGATGGTTTACTTTTGGATTTTCCTCAGAAGCAGAAATGCGCAGTCAAAGTAGTGTTCCACCCCGTTGTCATTCCTCATCTAAGGAGCAGATCTGTGACTCCAACTCCAGTTTTGCCTTACAAAGACTTTGACTTTCCCAGAGTCGCTGTCTACATAATTTTGCTGTTCATCTAGTCTATCAATGTAGGATATGAGCAAGGATCCAAACCTTAACAGCTGTACCAAATCCCACAAGACATATAGGCAGATGTTGAAATTAAAAAATAATGCAGCTTGAAGGAGAATAGAAAAAAAAATCTGAGAACAAACATCTTAGAATTACAAGCAAATTCTAGTTTTGTACTCATAATTTACAGGTTCCCCTTCCTTACCCCTCCACTCCACCAGCACACGCGCACACACACACACACAACACACACACACACACACACACACACAATCTGTCGGTGACTTAATTGGGGCTGAAATTTGGAGGTGATTTTTAAATGTTGCACGTAAAAGAGATTTCTATGGCTCTTATAAGTCCTGGATAAAACTTTTCTGCTTTGTGACAAGCTGGGGATATCACATTGCTGTGCTATCAAGAGGCACATTAATTTCATGAGGCCAATAAGTTCACCCAAGTTCTACCTATTGATTTTCATAATCCTCATCACAAGATATGTTGAATGCAGAACCATCACTACAAAAAGGAAGTCTTAATATAGATAACTATTACCTCAGCCAATAGTCTCTTCCTTATTTTGAAGTTTTCAAATAGTTATAAAGTGAAAATGCATGATGTTTATAAGCATTTATACTGCATTTGCTATCTTGGATAGGTTGTTCAAAAATTTGAAGTCTTGATTTGGTCTTCTTCATCAAAGGGTAGTATCATTTGAAATATTGTTTATGTAGTTTTTAATTTATTACAGAATATTTTAAACAGAATGTGTCAAGGACGAAAGTCCCATAGGACCTTTCTCATTTTTTATTATTTTTTATTTTTGTACAGATGAGGTCTCACTATGTTGCCCAGGCTGGTATTGGACTCCTGGCCTCAAGCATACTCTTTCCTTGGCCTCCCAAAGTGCTAGGATTGCAGATGTGATCCAGAACACCCTGCCAAGACCTTTCTTTGATTGACTTTGATGACTATCTACGATAGAGGTTATTAAAGTTTTTTGTTCAAAAACATGAGATAGCAGAGACACGTCAACAGCATAGTGGAATGGGAAGTACTGGACCTTCATTTCCTCCACAAACACGATGATTTTACAACAATTCATGGACAGATTAGCTTTGGAGTAATCAGCAACTAATTGAAAGTCTCCTGCTTCCTGGGGGGTGCAAAAGCAGACTCACTGAAGCCAATAGGAAGATTGAGGACAACTTTTCACCAGAGACCTTGACACTGGTGCAATGCCATATGATCAGAAAGAGACTCCCTAGCTCCTACCTTTACCCAGAAAAGGGAATGGGTTGATTTGCAAGTCCATCTCTCTGAGGAGGTTCCTTAGAGGACTGGCTTTTGTCCTTTCAGCCTTGAAATTCTGATGATCTAGCACAGTCTAGCTATTCAGGGTAGAATGGAGGCAGCAGTTTGGACTGGCAAATGTCATTGCTTTCTCTACCTTGCTCAGCACAGAGCAAAAGGATAAAAAATCCCAGATCTGAACTTCCTCCTGGGGATGGAAAAAGTTGATCTATGAGTCTAGCACACCACTTTCCCTAGGGCTTCTCCCAAAATTAACATGTGTCTCACCAGTCTTAAAAGTCACATAGATCTAGCACCATCTGCCCAGGAGAGAATGAAGACAATGACTTGAACGTAGATGCTATATGACTCCCACCCTGGCTCAGCACAGAGCGAATTAACAAAAACCACAGCTGCCTTCAGCTCCCTGAGGAGGAAAAGAGATAGTAAAGAATGTCAGAACATCTGTTCAGGCTGAGGGTGGTGATCTTCTGCTGTATAAGTCCAGTCTGTCATGATTAGGGGAGGTTTTGCTTTGTCTAATGTACAGACACCAACACAGGGACTCAAAAAAGAGAAAGAAAAAAGAAAGAAGAATAATGAGCCAAATATTTTCCAAATAAAGAAATCAAAAAATTTTCAGAAATTTACTCTATTAAAATGGAATTGTATAGTTTACCTAATAGAAAATCAGAAATAATTATCATAATAATGTTCACAGAAATAATTGTCATAAGGATGTCAAGAGAACAATGCATGGACAAAGTGACAGTTTCAAGAAATACACAGAAAATATTAAGAAGTACCAAAACGAAACTATGAAGGTGAAGAACAAAATAGTTCAACTAAGAAAAATTAGTAGAGGAGTTCAGCAGACTACCTCATACATAAGAAAGAATTAATGAACTCAAAAACAGATCACTGGAAATAATTTAGCCAGAGGAGAATAAGGAAAAAAGAATGAATAAGAGTAAAGAAATCTCAATAAAATTATGAGACATCATCAAGCAGGCCATTATATGTATTATGAAAGGCCCAGAAGGATAAGAGAGAAAAAACTCAAAAGCATATTCAGAGAAATAGTGGTTGAGGCTGGGAGTGGTGGCTCACGCCTGTAATCCCAGCACTTTGGGAGACTGAGGTGAGCGGATCACCTGAGGGCACAAGTTCAAGACCAGCCTGGCCAACATGGTAAAACCCTGTCTCTACTAAAAATATGAAAACTAGCTGGGTGTGGCGGCGGTTGCCTGTAATCCCAGCTACTTGGGAGGTTGAAGCAGGAGAATCATCTGAGCCTAGGAGGCAGAGTTTGCAGTGAGCCGAGATCTCACCACTGCACTGAAGCTTGGGTGACAGAGCAAGACTCTGTCTCAAGAAAAATAAATAAATAAATGAACAAATAAATAAATAAATAATGGCTGAAGACTTCCCAAATTTGAGGAAGAAAATAGATGTTCAGATCCAAAAACCCAAAGGACATCAAATAAAATAAATCTACACTGAGACACATTATAATCAAAATGTCAAAAGTCAGTGACAAACAGAAAATTTTTAAAGCAGCAAGAAAAAAGTGACTGTTCAGATATAAGGGACACTTCCATGCTCCCTTCTTCCTGCCATAAAACTATCAGCAGATTTTTCACCAGAAATTTTTATTTCAGGCAAGAAAGGTATGAGGTGATATATTTAAAGTGCTGAAAGAAAAAAAAAAACTATTAACTAAAAATACTATACCTGGATTATATATATATATATTTAACAAAGGAGAGAGAAGCTTTTTCTCAGACAAACAAATGCTAAGGGAGTTCATTACCAAGGAACCTGCTTTACAAGAAGTGCTGAAGGGATTAGGTTGAAATGAAAGAATGCTGACCAGCAATCTCACAGCTTAAGAAAGTATGAAACTCATTGGTAAAGGAAAATATATAAACAAATACAGAATACTGTATTACCATAATAGTGGGTAAATAACTTTCCATTCCAGCATTAAAAGTAATTATAACTAAAGAAATATTAAAAGATATGCAATATTAATACATGTAAGTTGTGACTAACATAAAATGTATGTGAGAGGGAAAGTTAAAGTGTAAAAAGTTTTTGCATGTGATGTAACTTGTTATATGCTTAGAGCATACTGTTATAAAATATTTTTATGTAAGCCCTAAAGGTAAGAAAGAAGAAAAGCTAAAGAAGTTAGAGAAAAGTAAGGTGAAAGAAATTTCAAAGAAAAAAATAACACTAATATAAAACAAGTAACAATATGTAAATAATAAATCCTTCCCTGTCAATAATTATTGTAAACATAAACCAATTGAATTTCCCAATGCAATTACATAGGGGGGTGAATGGATTAAAAAACTATGACCTAACAATATGCTGTCTACAAGAAATTCACTTTAGATTTAAGGACACACATAGACTGAATGTGAAGGGATGGGAAAAGACATACTGAATGTCTTCAATATGTTACCTTTTGGTAACATATTGTTACCTATGGGTAACATTTTGTTTACCTTTTGGTAACCAAAAGGGACCATGAGTGGTTATACCTATATCCAACAAAATAGATTTTAAGTCAAGACTTGTCACGGATGACAAAGAAGAACATTAAACATTGATAAATGGGTTAATCTATCAGGAAGATATAATAAGTATATGTGCACTCCCTTACAGATCTCCTAGATACATAAAGCAAACATTTACTGATCTGAATGGAGAAATGGACAGCAATACAGTAATAGTAAAAGACTCAATCCCCCACTTTCAATGATGGACAGAACATTCAGACAGAAGACAAATAAGGAAACAGAGGACTTGAATAATACTATAGATCAAATTGATCTAACAGACACACACAAAACATTCTAACCAACAGCAGCAAAAGACACATTCTTCTCAAGTGCACGTGCACCTTTCTCAAGGATAGATCACATGTTAAGTCACAAAACAAGGGTTTAAAACTTTAAGAAGACTGAAATCATACCAAATATATTTTCTTACCACAATGGAATAAAATTAGAAGGAATAAATACCATAAGAAAAACTGGAAAATTCAAACATAAATGGAAATTAAACAACAATCTTGAACAACCATTCAAGCATCAAAAAACCCAATTTTTTAAAAAAATAAATATTATTTTGAAACAAATGAAAATAAAAAACATGCATAAAAAATTATGGGCTGCATTTAAAGGAGTAATAAATGGGGAGATTGTAAAAATACTCATGTTAAAAATATCTCAAATAGGCAACCTAAATTTCCATCTCATGGAAATAGAAAAAGAAGAACAAAGTAGCCCATAGTTAACAGAAAGAAGTAAATAACAAAAATTGACCAGAAATAAATAAAATAGAGAATATAAAAATAATAGAAAAAGATCAATGAAACCAAAAGTTGAGTTTTGAAAAGATAAACAAAACGTACAAAGCCTTAGCTAGACTAAGAAAAGACGGTAGAAGACACAAATAAATAACATCTAAAATGAAAGAAGAGACATTATGACTGATGTCACATAAATAAAAAGGACTACAAGACAGTACCATGAACAATTATATGTCAAAAAACTGAATAACCTTGAATAAATGTATATATTTCTAGAAACTTCTAAGCCTAAATAATGCAGAAATATAATGTGAACAGACCTATAAGAAGTACTGATATAGGAGTTAAGAAGAAATTACTTAGGTAGATAGTGAGGGTATAGAGGTTTCTCAAAAAGTAAAAAATACAGCTATCATATGATCTAGCAATACAACTGCTAGGTATTTTATCCAAAATAATATCAAGATCTCAAACAGATTTTAGCACTTGTATGTTAATTGTAGCACTATTTACAATAGCCAAGATGTGGAAATACTCTAAATGGCCTTTCAAAGATGAATATAGTATATACATCCAATAAAATAGTATTTAGCCTTAAAAAAGAAGGAAATTCTACAAGGCATTACACCATAGATGAACCTTGAGGACATTATGCTCAATGAAGCAAACCAGTCACAGAAAGAGAAATACTACATTATTCCACTTATATGAAATCTCTAAATAGTCAAATTCATAGAATCGAAGAGTGAAATGGTGGTTACCATGGGCTGGGAGGAGCAGGAAAGGAGGAGTTGCTCATCAGCAGGAATGAAGTTTCAGTAAAACAAGATGAATAAGCTCCAGAGATCTGCTGTACAACATTGCATCTATAGTTAATAATAATGTATCATACAATTAAAAATATAAGGGAGTAGGTCTCATGTCTTAACATGAGATTGGTAGTTCTTACCAAGCTAACATAAAATATGTAAAATAAATCATATAGAACGTTGTTAATAACATCGGCTCTCAGTGGAACTCCAGAGTATCTACTTTTGAGCAAACTCTGGAAACATGCATTTTAAGCAACTGAGTAATGATTGCTGGTGGCTCCTATACCTAACTTTGTGGTTTACTTCTAGAAGGAAAATGCTGTAGACCTAACATACAAATCTAATGAGGTAGATATCCCTTTCGTCTTTCACAATCTTCATATTCACTTGTCACACTCTTCACTACTCAAATAGCTGACAAAAATTTGTTTTATCTCATCTGACCCTTTGGAATATTCGTGTTATGTGTCTTGTTTCTGGATTTCTTTCTTTCTTTCACAGTCTTTAAAAGCTCATGTATCTACTTGAATAAACTGGTGGTTGATAAGTCCTTGTATATGCCTTTCATCTTTTCTAGGATGCATTACCATGAAATACCCTTGCAACCACAGTATCAACTACAAAGTCAGAAAGTAAGCATGTCATATTCCATTTCGGCCCTCAGTATTTTCCTATAAAACACTCTTTCCTGGTCTCACTATGCTTTTGGGCATTCAATACATATTCATTATGCATTGAATATCTTGAAAATTTCTGACATATGTCACCATCCTAACAATTACTTTGATCTGTTTTTGGACAATGGAAAAGTACTTCAAATTTCAGAAAGCATGTTTGAACTCTAATGCTTATGCAGCTCATCAGTGGCCTGAAAACCCCTTGGCAGATCCCCAGCAATTATGTCTATTCCACCAGCTGTAGGTTTTAATAACAGAATTTCTAATTAGCTAAATATTAAATTAACTAAATATATAGCTCACCTGCCCCATATAACTGAGTGATATTTGTTTACATGTATTTATAAGTATTTTTAAACACAAGTCTTTTATTTTTATTTTCTATGAACATTGTCGTGTCAAATTCCAAGAAAGGAGAGGTTAAAAAAACAATGTTTATGCTGGTAGACAAAAAGAAAAAGCTAACACTTCTATACACTCAAATGAATTTATCAACCTGCCTTACACCATAAGAGAGGTAAAGAGGTGATATTAATTTTTTCATAAATGTTCATGTACTATAGAAAGGATATAAATGAAATACAGGAAAGACTTTAAGCTTTATTCTCTGAGGGAATACGTTATAGTCTTCTTTCCTTTTAAAATAATCAAGTGTTTCCGCCAGGCACTCTTGGAAGGCTGAGGTGGGCAAATTGCCTGAGCTCAGGAGTTGGAGACCAGCCTGGGCAAAATGCTGAAACCCCATCTCTACAAGAAATAAAAAAAATTAGCCAGGCATGGTGGCGTGCACCTGTAGTCTCGGCTACTTAGGGGGCTGAGGCAGGTGGATCGCTTGAGCCCAGGCTGCAGTGAACCATGATGGCACCACTGCACTCGTCTGGGCAACAGAGTGAGACCCTGTCTCCAAAAGCAAAACAAAACAAAAAGTATTAAAGAAAGTATATAAGAATGAAGTGTTTCAAAGGGATACTCTATAAGCAGAATAGGACTAGGATTTGTTGGTGTGGATCATATCCACAGGCTCTTCTGGCCTGCATTCACAGTGGTAGGACATGCATTCCATGATAGAGTGAATTCTACTGACACGGAATGGCAGAAATTGAAGAGGATTGTTTATGTCTCCATAGGCATGCTTTGAGTCTACCTGGTCACTGCAAAACACCATATTGACTTTGTATAAGTAATGAGGAACTTTACTTTTTGTTTTTATTTTTTAATGAATTATTAGCAAAGTTTACTCCTGTGAAAAAGAGGTGGAGATAGCCAGATGATTACATACCATAGTTTTAGGAGTATTACTAAAAGAATTATTATAAAATGTTACCTCCTGTAATCCAAATTTAGCCTTTGGTCATTTCTTGCCTGGGAAATTTACAACAAGATTTCTAACTGGTTTGTGTGACTCTGATCTCTCTATTCTACAGTTCTTCCCACAGGCAGGAATAGGTAGATTTCTGAAGCAAAGTTGTAATCAGGTTTAAAAGCTGCAGGGAAACCCCATCGTCTGATTGAGAAAATAAAATGTCTAAATTGAGTTAGGGGATTTTTTAATGTGTATCTCCTGCCTATTATTAATTAACTTATTCATAAATTTTTCTAAGTGCCTGATATGTCCTAGCCTGTGCATCACCGGAGCTACTAGCCATAACAAACCACTTCAAATTTAATGCAATGCATATTTTGCAATCCTTCTGTCTTTCCTGACATAGCCCCTCTTTCTGAAAAGTTATCTTTTACTTTCATTGTTCATCACTTCCACATTAGACATATATCTTATTATTTGCAAAGCTCAAAATAATGTAATCTATGTGTGTTTGAATCAGTTTCTTTGCTTTACCTAAAAGACTAAAAATGTATTAGTCTTACTAATTTTTTTAATTATAAGGTAATATATTTTGTTGCAAAAAAGGGGGAGGTAGCATATAAAAGAGTAATAAAATGCCCTCCACTACTAATTTTCCCACAATACTTTTAATGTGCATTTTGCCTATTAATAGTATACATACATAAAATATATAAATCATGAACCTACAGCTTTGTAAACTTTCACAAATTCAGCACACACAGAAATCAGGAATCATATCAAGGAAGAGTCCAGTAGCACCAAACCAACAGTTCCTTATTTCTTCTGATTGTTACTCCTCCTCAAGAGTAACCACTACAATGATTCTTATTAGCTTGGCTTAATTTTGCCTCTTTTGAGTTTTTTGGAATAAAATATTGCTAATTGCCTTGTGTCTGCCTTCTTTTTTTTTTTAGGCGGAGTCTTGCTCTGTTGCCCAGGCTGGAGTGCAGTAGCGTGATCTCGGCTCACTGTGAGCTCCACCCCCTGGGTTCATGCCATTCTCTTGCCTCAGCCTCCCAAGTAGCTTGGGAATATAGGCGCCCCCCACTATGCCTGGCTAATTTTTTGTATATTTAGTAGAGACGGGGTTTCACCATGTTAGCCAGGATGGTCTCGATCTCCTGACCTCGTGATCCACCCTCCTCGGCCTCCCAAAGTGCTGGGATTACAGGCGTGAGCCACCGCACCTGGCCTTGTCTGCCTTCTTTTGCTCAGCATTATTATTATGAAATTCATCAATGACCCTGCATGCATTTGTGTATATATAAATACATATATAAATACATACACACATACATATTTCTTTGGAGTCTAGACCAGGAAATAGAAATGCTAGGTATACATAAGGTGAGTTTTAGTGGATATTGCCACTTAAAAGTGATTCAATCAATTTACATTCACAATAGCTGTTTTGAGTTTCCTGTGCTGAAGGTTGGTTGAATACAGGTCTGTTGTACATATTTCTCATCCTTATGGGATCAGTGGGCTATCTAGGGCCTTTACTTCTTATGGCATTGGAAGAAATGCAAAAGGGATGAGTGGAACCATACATTGTCTCTTCAGGCTGTGGTTGAGAGTGGTCATACTATCACTTTTGTTCATATTTCATTGTCCAAATCAAATCACATAGTCAAGCCCCAACATCAGTAAGTGCCACATCTTTAGTGGAAAGAGCTGCAAAATCATGTAACAAATGTGAATACAGAGAAACATTGGGAATAACAATGCACTATAGCATAGTTTGCTCTCTTGATAACACTTATTTATATTCCTTCCATACACAGAATGCCTTTACACCCCAAGACATTCTAAATTCCTGTCTAATCCTTTTATTAAGCGCAAAGGCTAGAATTCTATGCCTTATAACAGGTCAGTATTTTTCTCCCCCTGAATCTTTGGGGGAAAAAAGTCTACTCTTATATACCTAACACAGGGACAAAATGATCACAATAAACAATTACATTTAAAAGAGAGATGAGGCTGGGCAAGGTGGCTCACGCCTATAATCCCTATCCTTTGGGAGGCCGAGGTGGGTGGATCATGAAGTCAGGAGTTCAAGACGAGCCTGGCCAACATAGTGAAACCCCGTCTCTACAAAAAACACAAAAATTAGCCAGGCATGGTGGTGCGTGCCTGTAGTCCCAGCTACTCGGGAGGCTGAGGCAGGAGAATCACTTGAACCCAAGAGGTGGAGGTTGCAATGAGCCGAGATCACACTGCTACACTCCCACTTGGGCAACAGCGTGACACTTCATCTCAAAAAAAAAAAAAAAAAGATAGATAAATAGGAGTTTTATAACAATCACTGTTTTTTATAAATTCTGGAATCTCAGTGAACAAATATTGAGTCTGGCTGTTCTTTGGCTATGAAACGTTCCTTGACTCTGAATCTGCTCACTAAGGTGGCTCCCAAGTCCATTTGTCTCTATAACTCTTGGATCAACCTCTGAGAGATACTTTACCCACCCCCACTATTTTTGTTGTTCATTTGCAAAGAAGCATTATAAAATATTTTATTGTTGGAGATTGATATGGTTTCTCAGGCTGTTTCATGGCTACAGAAATGTAGGAGTCAAAATATGTTAAACCTGAATAGTTTTAGTCTTCACAGTCCAAACTAGGGATGCTTTTGCTGATATAATTCTTTTCAATTTTGGGGGGTTTTGTTTGCAACTTTACACAACAAAAACACATTCACAATTGAGAAAAAAGTCTTCAATTGAGACTTGTTTATGGGTATGTTAGGCATTTCAGGCTTCTCTTTATCTTATTAGCAAAAACGATCTACTGGTGGCTCCCTTGATTCTCTGAGAGGTCTTAATAAAGAATGTGAGGGCTATGGCCTTGTCCTGGTTTATGTTTCCATGCTGTATCCTAAGAAGCATGCCTTATATTTTCCATCTAGGATAAATGTTAATTTCACGGAGTTTTGTTGTCTGTGGAGGCAGAAGACGACCAAACAAAAAGAGTTGTTTTTCACCTGAGCAACTTCCAGAAAGTTTTGACTCTCTATGGATCCTCTCAATTCTATTTATAAGCAACCAATTGTTCTCTGAGCTCATCTCTTTCTCGGAGCACTTTGTCATAGCTGGCAAAATTTAGCTCATTTTTTTCTTTCTTTTTTTTTTACTTTCTGTGGAGAATCCTCTTTACACAAGGCCAAACCTCCTTTAGGTGAAGTAAGTTCTAAGTTATCACAGACAAGAGCTACAAATGATTCTTCCTTTATATAACATGGATTTCCATTTTGTCTTACTTTCTGTCAGTTTCCTTACCATTTTCCCAGACTCATGCAATAGTTTCCTTAAAACCTTTCTCCTGAACCCAAAGTTAACTGTCATTTTTTTACAGCTATATTATACTTCTAGGTACATCATTCTGTATCAGCTAAATATTGATGTAACTATATTGCATAATGAACCACCTCAAATATCAGTCGCTTATAACAATAATGACTTATTCTTACTTATATGTCTGTGAGTCAACTGGAAGTTCAAGAGTCTAAGCAGTGTTTTACTGGGCTTGCTCCCAAGATGCACATTGGCATCAGGTGCACTGTACGTATCTGTAAGTTTTCTGTACCAGTGGGACAGCTGAGTCATGTTCTTATGACACAAATAGAAATGTAATAGAGTAAGAGAAACATGTGATATGCCTTAATCCTAGAATCCAAATCCACATGCTATCAGTTCTGACAACACTCAATAAGCCAAAGAAAGTCAGAGTCCAATCTCAGCATCAGTGGAACCAAGAAATATATTTTGGCATTAATGAGAAGAAGTGCAAAGTCATATGATGAATAAAGAATTTGAAGCAATAACACAATTTTATCCATTTTATCTTTTTATTAGCAGAAGTTCTTAATTTTGATGCAGTCTATTTTATTCTTCCTTATTCTTCAGTTGCTACTGGTTTTTATGCCCTGTTTTGGAATTCTGCCCATCCCAAGTTCATGAAACTATTGTCCTATAATTTTCTAAAAGCTTTGTAGTTTTATGTTTTGTATTTAGATCTTAAATCCAAGTGGAACTGATTTACTGTTTGGCATAAAATAAGGGTCTAAATGTATTTATTTTTTTCATATGGATAGTCAATTGACCCAACATCATGAATATGCAAGACTGTCCTTCATCCAGCGCACTACAGTGTTATGTACATTAAAAATAAAATAAAAACAGGTGACTGTATGTGAATCTGTTTCTGAGTTCTCTTCTCTATTCCAAAATTATAATTGTTAATGCTTATGCCAATATCACATTGTCTTCATAACTATAGATCTGAATGTCTTGTTACATAGTATGTAGGTCCTCTAGTTTTACTCTTTATCAATATTGCCTTTGCTATTCTTGATCCTCAATATAAATTTTAGAATCCTTGTATCAATAATCATGTCCTCCCCAACATATACATACAACCTCTGGAGTTTTAAATGGGTTAACATTAAATTTATCAAATGGTTTTAAGAAAGTTGATGTAGTTACCATATATGAGTCTTCCAATGCATAAACATGTTATGCTTAATTTATATATTCTTTAATGTCTCTTGGGAGTTATCATAGTTTTCAGTATAAAACTATTATATAGTCTTCTTTAGTTTTATCCCTTTTTGATAATTTTTTTATGTTATAGAAATGACATTTTTATAAAATATTTTCAATTTTTGTATTACCAATTTATAAAAATATAGTTTCATACTTTTCCTACCTATTATGAATACATTCATAATATTTTATCAAATCCCTATTATACTCTAGGCTGTATATAATTTAGCCTTCAGCTATGTTTTCTCCAGTTTTTTCTTAATAATGTAAAACTGTTATACATAACATATTTTAATAAAATCTTATTTTCAACTGTTATATTACTTATTTAAAATATGTATTAGTCCATTCACATGCTGCTATAAGGACATACCAAAGACTTGTAATTTATAAAGGAAAGAGGTTTAATTGACTCACAGTTCCACAGGGCTAGGGAGGCCTCAGGAAACTTACAATCATGACAGAAAAGGAAGAAAACATGTCCTTCTTCACAAGGTGACAAGAGAGAAAATAATGAGAGAAGGTGGGGAAAGACCCTTAGAAAACCATCAGATCTCATGAGAATTTACTATCACAAGCACAGCATGAGGGTAGTCACCCTCATGATTCAATTACCTTCCACCAGGTTCCTCCTACTACACGTGGGGATTATGGGAACTATAATTCAAGATGAGAATTGGGTGGAGACACAGCTAAATCATATCAAAAGATAAATTCGATGTTTTAAATAGATCTATTCTCAAATAATCTTATAATCAAAAATTAATGCTAATTGTGTGGCTGTTGATTATTTCAGGATTTCTACTTATTTGGTCATGTTATCTTGTATTTATTCTATTCAAGTACTTAGGAATTCAAAATGTTTCTTGCTTTATTTCTATTTTGTTTAATAGTGCTATACCAGCTTTATACTATGAATAGTATCTACTTTTCCTTATTGTTGCATTCAGTCTTTATATGTACTTATATTTAAAGACTCCTTATCATTTGCATTTCACAGTCCTCACCAATTTTTATTAAGTCTGACAATCTTAGCCTTTAAATTGGAGCACTTAATAAATTTACATTTAATTTAATGCCTGTTTTAGTTGAATTTATATGGTAGCCATGAGAATGTGCCTCTAGGTACTCTTACTACAAGGAGTGTAATTGACCAGGGGCAAAGCTTTTGCGCTCTGAAATCAACATATATGCATAGAGGAAAACCTCCCATGAGCTTTTCCCAGGGAGCAACAGAGTGTGGTTAAGTCGGGCTCACTCCTGGGAGATGTGGGACTCCTCTGGCATGTGACTTGACTTGAGCATGCCTCAATGACTTTGACAAATTTTCAGCCTAAGATGCTTTCTCACAGATTCTCTTACTTCCTTTCTTCTCTTCGTCACTAGAGATCAGACTTGCCCCATGATCTGATGGTGCTCTCAAATTCTCCAACCGCTCTCCCCGACCCCAGTTTCTTTTTCAGGTGTGTTTCTCCTGGTAAATTTCTTGCCATTTAATTCTCTCTTGGCAGCTGCTTCTTAGAGAACCTGAACTGACTGTTTTATCTGCTATCATTCTATTTTTCTATTATTTGTCCACCTGTTTTTATGTTCTTTATCATACTTGCATACTTTGGATTACAAAAATTATTATTCCATTCAATGATTACAACTTAATACATATAAATTATTTGCTATAACTTAGGTAGCTAACCATATGGCTTATAACATGAATCCCTGATTTATCTTGACTTAGTATAATCCAATGCAAATGATTACATTTAACACTGTTGATAATATTAAAATTTTGGTAACTTTTAACTTCATCTATAACCCATCTCCATTTCTGTGTGATTGTTGCACCGAATATTTTACCTAGTTAATACTTAATAAGCCTTATTGAGATATAATTTATATACAATAAAAATTTACCAGTGGTAGGTTTGCAATGAGACATATTTTGACAAGTGTCAGCCATCATGTAACCACCATCACATTCATGTTATAAAAGATTCCTATCAGTCCCCTATTTTTTTTGTTGTTATAAACCCTCTCTTCCTGCCTCTAATTCTTTGTGACGACTGATCTGCTTTTTGTCAATCTAATTGCCTTTTTTTTTTTTGCATTTCACGTAAATGGAATCATAAAATACATAGTCTTTGTCCTCTGGCTTTTCTCCTCTTAGGAAAATACCTTTGATATTTATTCATGTTATTAAGTGTAATGGTGGTTTTTTGTATGTATTTTCTTAGGCTTTAATCATCTCCACTGAAAAGTCAAATCACAGTCTCACACTTGCTCCTTTGATGGTAATACTTTTTTTCTTTTCTGGAAGATTTTAAGATTTACTCGTTACCTTTGATTTTTAGTGGTCTTCTTATGATGAGTGTATGGATTGGTTTTGTCTCATTTTTGTTTTTTGTTTGTCTTTGTATTTATTCATGTTGGAATTTTCAAAGATTCTTAAAACCTGTATATTGATACATGTCATAGTTTTGGAAAACTATTGGCCATTATCTCTTCAAATAGTGCTTCTGACCCATTTTACAGTACCCTTCTCCCGGGAGTCCAATTACATAGATAGTAGGGGTATTCTTTGAGTTCCATGTGTCTGTATTCTTATTCTATGGTATAGTTTCAGTTTGGATTATATAATAAACATGTCTTCCAATTTACTTATTCTGGAACTAATTAATCTAACCTAGTATTAAAGCGTCCAATGAATTAAAAATTTTAGATATTATTCATCAGTTCTAGATTTTTGATTTGATTATCTTTTAAGGATTCCAGTTGTCTTGTGGAATTATTTATTGCTGTCTATTTTCTTCATCTTTTTCTTGATTGATTTAAACATATTATTTCAAAGTCATTGTCCATTAACTCCAATATCTTGATCACCTATAAGTCTACTTTTATAGTCTTTTTTTTTTCTATTGGTGTGTGTCATATTTTTTTAAATGGAATCCCAAATGCTAGTTTAAAAACGTAAAGGTTATTGATGATCTTACCTTTCTTAAGAGTGGATTCACTTGTTTCTGCACTAGGCAGACAGGGTGAAGAATAATCATAGTAATCAATTTGTGGGTGGTGCTGAGTCAAAGCCAGACTGAAGCCCTGGTAAGACTGAATCCTCTTTAGTTTTGCTCTTTTCTTTCTAAATTTTTTACTAAGAGTCTTTTGTGTACTGTGGGGTCCAGTCTTTTGCCACATGACAAGCCAATCTTCCTTTCTTTTTTTTTTTTTTTTTTTTTGAGATGGATTCTCGCTCTGTGACCCAGGCTGGAGTGTAGTGGTGCAATCTCGGCTGATTGCAAGCTCCGCCTCCCGGATTCACACCGTTCTCCCACCTCAGCCTCCCAAGCAGCTGGGACTGCAGGCACCCGCCACCACGCCCAGCTAATTTTTTTTTCCATTTTTAGTAGAGACAGGATTTCACTATTCACAGGATGGTCTCAATCTCCTGAACTTGTGATCCGCCTGCCTCAGCCTCCCAAAGTGCTGGGATTACAGGCGTGAGCCACCACGCCTGGCCAACAAGCCAATCTTTCTGTTCTGCTTTTCAGCTGAGTTTTGTTTAAGTTGTGAACCCTGTATTAGTCTGTTTTCATGCTGCTGATAAAGACATACCTACGACTGGGAAGAAAAAGAGGTTTAAGTGGACTTACAGTTTCACATGGTTGGGGAAGACTCAGAATCATAGCTGGAGGTAAAAGCCACTTCTTACATGGTGGCAGCAGGAGAAAAATGAGAAAGATGCAAAAGTGGAAATCCCCAATAAAAACATCAGATCTTGTAAGACTTATTCAATACCACAAGAACAGTATGAGGGAAACCTCCCACTGGATTAAATTATCCAGTGGGAGGAACCCAGTGGGAGGATTAAATTATCTCCCACTGGGTTCCTCCCACAACATGTAGGAATTATGGGAGTACAATTCAAGATAAGATTTAGGTAGGGACACAGCCAAACCATATTATTTCACCCCTGGCCCCTGCAAATCTCATGTCCTCACATTTCAAAACAAATCATGCCTTCCCAACATTCCCCCAGAGTCTTAACTCATTTCAGCATTAACCCAAAAGTCCACAGTCCAAAGTCTCATCTGAGACAAGTCAGGTCCCTTCTGCCTATGAGCCTGTAAAATCGAAACTAAGCTAGTTACTTCCTAGATACAATGGGGGTACGGGTATTGGGTAAATACAGTCATTCCAAATGGGAGAAATTGGCCAAAACAAAGGGGTTACAGGGCCCATGCAAGTCTGAAATCCAGTGGGGCAGTTAAATCTTCAAGCTCCAAAATGATTTCCTTTGACTCCAGGTCTCACATCCAGGTCATGCTGATGCAAGAGGTGGGTTCCCATGGTCTTCATCAGCTCAGCCCCTGTGGCTTGGCAGAGTATAGATAGCCCCTCAATCCTGGCTGCTTTCACAGGCTGGCATTGAGTGTCTGCAGCTTTTCCAGATGCACAGTGCAAGCTGTCATTGGATCTATCATTCTGGGGTCTGGAGAACAGTGGGCCTCTTCTCACAGCTCCATGAGGCAATGCCCTAGTAGGGACTCTGTGTGGCTGTTCTTACCCCACATTTCTCTTCTGCACTGCCTTAGCAGAGATTCTTCATGAGGACCCCACCCCTGCAGCAAACTTTTGCCTGGGCATCCAGGCATTTCCATACATCTTCTGAAATCTAGGTGGAGGTTCCCAAACTCCAATTCTTGACTTCTGTGCAACTTCAGGCTCAACACCTCAAGGAAGCTGCCAAGGCTTGAGGCTTTCACCTTCTGAAGTTACAGGTTGATCTGTACCTTGGCCCCTTTTAGTCACGGCTGGAGAAACTGGGACACAGGGCACCAAGTCCCTAGACTGCACACACCACAGGGACCCTTGGCCCAGCCCATGAAATTATTTTCTCTTGGGCCTCCAGGCCTGTGATGGGAGGGGCTGCCCTGAAAACCTCTGATATGCCCTAGAGACATTTTCCCTATTGTCCTGGGGATTAACATTTGACTCCTCATTACTTATGCAAATTTCTACAGCTAGCTTGAATTTCTCCTCAAAAAATGGATTTTCTTTTCTACTGAATGGTCAGGCAGCAAATTTTCCCAACTTTTATGCTCTGTTTCTCTTTTAAAATGGAATGCTTTTAACAGCACCCAAGTCATCTCTTGAATGCTTTTCTGCTTAGAAATTTCTTCCTCCAGATATCCTACATCATGTCTCTCAAGTTCAAAGTTCTACAAATCTCTAGGGCAGGGGCAAAATGCCACCAGTCTCTTTACCCTAGATCATCTCCCTCAAGTTCAAAGTTCCATAAATTTCTATGGCAGGGGCAAAATGCCACAAGTCTCTTTGCTAAAACATAATAAGAGTTGCCTTTGCTCCAGTTTCCAACAAGTTCCTCATCTCTATCTGAGACCATCTCAGCCTGGACCTTATTGTTTGTGTCACTATCAGCATTTTTGTCAAATCCATTCAACAAATCTCTAGGAGGTTCCAAACTTTCCCACATTTTCCTGTCTACTTCTGAGCCCTTCAAACTATTCCAACCTCTGCCTGTTACCCAGTTCCAAAGTTGCTTCACATTTTCAGGTATCTTTTCAGCAACATCCCACTCCCAGTACCAATTTACTGTATTAGTCCATTTTCATGCTGCTGATAAAGACATACCTGACACTGGGAAGAAAAGGAGGTTTAATTGAACTTACAGTTCCACATGGCCGGGGAGGCCTTAGAATCATGGTGGGAGATGAAAGGCACTTCTTACATGGCAGTGGCAAGAGAAAAATGAGGAAGATGCAAAAGCAGAAACCTCTGATAAACCCATCAGATCTCATGAGACTTATTCACTACCATGAGAAGAGTATGGGGAAAACCTATTCCATGATTCAAATGATCTCCCACTGGGTCCCTCCCACAACACAGGGGAATCATGGGAGTACAATTAAAAATGAGATTTGGGTGGGGATACAGCCAAATCATATCAGTCCCCTGCTCTTCAAACAAAACTAGACTTCAGTAAATATACTGAGAAGATAATTAACCATGGAAATCAGGTCTATAATGTCTGCCAAAGCTCTACCATTTCTGTCCCTGTCAGCAAAGGCCTTTTGAGTTCTAACTCCTATATTTTTTGGCCCTCTTCCTATAGCCGAAATTATTAAATGTCTCCTGGGTAAAAGCAATTTCAGGGGGATAAGTTTATCTCTGATGGCCCTTCTCCAATGAGTCCTTCTTGTTCATGTTGTTGTCTGTTCACTGTATTTGGACAGATGATTTTCATATTTTGTTCAATTATTTTATTGCTGTAGATGAGGATACTGGTTTAATATAAGTTACATTTTTCCATTCACAAGTAGAAAGCTTTTCTTCTATATAATTGAGATTTAAAATCTATTTTCTTATGCTTTATGGGAGTTATCCTATATGTGACTATTTCCTTGAGGAGACTGAAACCATGAACATCTTGAGGGAAGAAATCATCATTAATTGAATATTTTTTGTAATACATACAATTTTATACTTTCAGAGGTGGATTATATCAGATTCCTTTGGTCATCTAGTAAATCACATGAACTATGATGAGAACAAAATTTTCACATGTGAACACACACTGAAATATTTGGATATAATTGTGGGTTCAATAACATATACATCTCGTGCATTTTTTGTCTAGGCTTTGGAGACCCTGGTCAAAAACCCCTACAAGGAAGTTATTAAGAAATGAGTGACTTATCTAGTTTCTACTGTCACACTTTGAGTCCTATATTATGACAAAGCATTATGTTTCTACAACTATAATTTTAATTTAAAGACCAAATGAGTAGTAACAATACATTTAATGAGCATTTGTGAATTTTGGTTGGCCTGCATTTAATTTTATATGCTGAAACCAGTTTAACTTTAAGAAAATTTTATTTTTACTTTTTGATGAATCAAGATACTTCATGGTACCATTACAAAAGTCAACAGATATCACGGAGGCTTCTTCTACCCCATAGGTGTTTTCTTCAATCAGTGCTTTCAAGAGGTTGGGCAGTAACCTTAGTTTTATCAGTTGACTCTTCTCTTCCAAGACTCTGATGTTAAGTTGAACAAGGCAAGAATAGAATTTATAGTTAGAGTGTGTAAACTCTGGTGTCAATGCCTGAAAGAGATTGAAGAACAATTCCTGTTACTGAAACATTTTGAGTTTCCCAGTAGAATTTACTCCATGACTTTTTTAGAAGGTCCTCACTCTATCTTTACAATAATTTCTTCTATTTGCTTATTAAAGAGTCAACTAACATGCCCAAGTAAACACATTAACACATCATCAGGCATTAAGCACTATCTTAACATAATTTATTATTGTTCACTTCTGGAGCAAGCAGGTCTTTGCTTTTTCTTTCTTCTTCCTTTTTTTTTTTTTATTATACTTTAAGTTCTTGGATACATGTGCACAACATGCAGGTTTATTACATAGGTATACATGTGCCGTGTTGGTTTGCTGCATCCATCAACTCGACATTTACACTAGGTAGTTCTCCTAATGCTATCCCTCCCTCTAACAGGCCCCAGTGTGTGATGTTCCCCACTGTGTCCAAGTGTTCTCATTGTTCAATTCCCACCTATGAGTGAGAACATGCAGTGTTTGGTTTTCTGTCCTTGTGATAGTTTGCTGAGAATGACAGTTACCATCTTCATCCGTGTCCCTGCAAAGGACCAGAACTCATCCTTTTTTATGGCTGTATAGTATTCCATGGTGTATATGAGCCAAATTTTCTTTATCCAGTCTATCATTGATGGGCATTTGGGTTGGTTCCAAGTCTTTGATATTGTGAATAGTGCCACAATAAACATATATGTATATGTATCTTTATAGTAGCATGATTTATAATCTTTTGGGTATATATCCAGTAATGGGATCTCTGGGTCAAATGGTATTTCTAGTTCTAGATCATTGAGGAATCGCCACACTGTCTTCAACAATTGTTGAACTAATTTACACTCCCACCAACAGTGTAAAAGCATTCTTGTTTCTCCACATCCTCTCCAGCATCTGTTGTTTCCTGACTTTTTAATTATCGCCATTCTAACTGGTGTGAGATGGTATCTCATTGTGGTTTTGATTTGCATTTCTCTGATGACCAGTGATAATGAGCATTTTTTTCATTTGTCTGTTGATGGCATAAATGTCTTTTTTTGAGAAGTGTCTGTTCATATCCTTTGCTCACTTTTTGATGGGGTTGTTTGTTTTTTCTTGTAAATTTGTTTAAGTTCTTTGTAGATTGTGGATATTAGCCCTTTGTCAGATGGTTAGATTACAAAGATTTTCTCCCATTCTGTAGGCTGCCTGTTCACTCTGATGGTAGTTTCTTTTGCCCTGCAGAAGCTCTGTAGTTTAATTAGATCCCATTTATCTATTTTGGCTTTTGTTGCCATTGCTTTTTGTGTTTTAGTCATGAAGTCCTTGCCCACACCTATATCCTGAATGGTACTGCCTAGGTTTTCTTCCACGGTTTTTCTGGTTTTAGGTCTAACATTTAAGTCTTTAATCCATCCTAAGTTAATTTTTGTATAAGGTGTAAGGAAGGGATCCAGTTTCCGCTTTCTACATATGCCTAGCCAGTTTTCCCAGCACCATTTATTAAATAAGGAATCCTTTCCCCATTTCTTGTTTTTCTCAGTTTGTTAAAGATCAGATGGTTATAGATGTGTGGTGTTACTTCTGAGGCCTCTGTTCTGTTTCATTGGCCTATATATCTGTTTTGGTACCAGTACCATGCTGTTTTGGTTACTGTAGCCTTGTGGTATAGTTTGAAGTCATGTAACGTGATGCCTCCAGCTTTGTTCTTTTTGCTTAGGATTGTCTTGGCAATGCAGGCTCTTTTTTGGTGCCATATGAAGTTTGAAATAGTTTTTTTCCAATTCTGTGAAGAAAGTCATTGGTAGCTTGATGGGGATGGCATTGAATCTGTAAATTACCTTGGGCAGTATGGCCATTTCCACAATATTGATTCTTCCTGTCTATGAGCATGGAATGTTCTTCCATTTGTTTGTGTCCTCTTTTATTTTGTTGAGCAGTGGTTTGTAGTTCTCCTTGAAAAGGACCTTCATATCCTTTGTAAGTTGGATTCCTAGGTATTTTATTCTCTTTGTAGCAATTGTGAATGGTAGTTCACTCATGATTTGGCCCTCTGTTTGTCTGTTATTGGTGTATGGGGATGCTTGTGATTTTTGCACAATGTTTTTGTATCCTGAGACTTTGGTGAAGTTGCTTATCAGCTTAGGGAGATTTTGGGCTGAGACGATGAGGTTTCCTAAATATACAATCATGTCATCTGCAAAGAGGGACAATTTGACTTCCTCTTTTCCTAATTGAATATCTTTTATTTCTTCCTCTTGCCTGATTGCCCAAGCCAGAACTTCAAACACTTTCTTGCATAGGAGTGGTGAGAGAGGGCATCCTTGTCTTCTGCCACTTTTCAAAGGGAATGCTTCCAGTTTTTGCCCATTCAGTATGATCTTGGCTGTGAGTTTGTCATAAATAGCTCTTATTGTTTTGAGATACGTTCCAACAATACTCAGTTTATTGAGACTTTTTAGCATGAAGGGCTGTTGAATTTTGTTGAAGGCCTTTTCTGCATCTATTGAAATAATCATATGTTTTTTGTCCATGGTTCTGTTTATGTGATGGGTTACATTTAGTAATTTGTGTATGTTGAACCAGCCTTGCATCCCAGGGGTGAAGCCGACTTGATTGTGGTAGATAAGCTTTTTGATGTGGTGCTGGATTTGTTTTGCCAGCATTTTATTGAGGATTTTCACATCAGTGTTCATCAGGGATATTGGTCTAAAATTCTCTTGTTTTGTTGTGTCTCTGCCAGGCTTTGGTATCAGGATGATAACTCATTTTATGCTGGCCTCATAAAATGAGTTAGGGGGGATTCCCTCTTTTTCTATTGATTGGAATAATTTCGGAAGGAATGCAACCAGCTCCTCTTTGTACCTCTGGTAGAAATCAGCTGTGAATCCACCTGGTCCCGGACTTTTTTTGTTGGTAGGCTATTAATTATTGCCTCAATTTCGGAGCCTGTTATTGGTCTATTCAGAGATTCATTCTTCTTCCTGGTTTAGTCTTGGGAGGGTGTATGTGTTGAGGAATTTATCCATTTCTTCTAGATTTTCTAGTTTATTTGCATAGAGGTGTTTATAGTATTCTCTGATGGTAGTTTGTATTTCTGTGGGCTCGGTGGTGATATCCCCGTTATCATTTTTTATTGCGTCTATTTGATTCTTCTTTCTTGTCTTTATTAGTCTTGATAGAGGTCTATCAATTTTGTTAATCTTTCCATAAAACCAGCTTCTAGATTCATTGATTTTTTGAAGGGATCTTTGTGTTTGTATCTCCTTCAGTTCTGCTCTGATCAAGTTATTTCTTGCCTTCTGCTAGCTTTTGAACGTGTTTGCTCTTGCTTCTCTAGTTCTTTTAATTGTGATGTTAGGATGTCAATTTTAGATCTTTTCTGCTTTCTCTTGTGGGTATTTAGTGCTATAAATTTCCCTCTACACACTGCTTTAAATGTGTCCCAGAGATTCTGGTACATCATGTCTTTGTTCTCATTGCTTTCAAAGAACATCTTTATTTCTGCCTTCATTTTGTTATTTACCCAGTAGTCATTCAGGAGCAGGTTGTTCTGTTTCCGGGTAGTTGTGCGGTTTTGAGGGAGTTTCTTAACTCTGAATTCTAATTTGATTGCACTGTGGTCTGAGAGACTGTTTATTGTGATTTCTGTCCTTTTCCATTTGCTGAGGAGTGCTTTACTTCCCATTATGTGGTCAATTTTAGAATAAGTGTGATGTGGTGCTGAGAAAAATGTATATTCTGTTGATTTGGGGTGGAGAGTTCTGTAGATGTCTATTAGGTCTGCTTGGTGCAGAGCTGAGTTCAAGTCCTGGATATCTTTGTTAACCTTCTGTCTCATTAATCTGTGTAATATTGACAGTGGGGTGTTAAAGTCTCCCATTTTTATTGTATGAGAGTCTAAGTCTCTTTGTAGGTCTCTCAGGACTTGCTTTATGAATCTGGGTGCTCCTGTATTGGGTTCATATATATTTAGAATAGTTAGATCTTCTTGTGGAATTGATCCCTTTACCATTATGTAATGACCTTCTTTGTCTCTTTTGATCTTTGGTGGTTTAAAGTCTGTTTTATCAGAGACTAGGATTGCAGCCCCTGCTTTTTTTGTTTGTTTGTTTGTTTGCTTTCCATTTGCTTGGTAAATCTTCCTCCATCCTTTTATTTTGAGCCTATATATGTCTGTGCACATGAGATGGGTCTCCTGAATACAGCACACTGATGGGTCTTTCCCTATACACACTGCTTGAAATGTCTCTATCCAATTTGCCTCTATCCAATTTGCCAGTCTATATCTTTTAATTTGGGCATTTATCCCCTTTACCTTTAAGGTTAATATTGTTATGTCTGAATTTCATCCTGTCATTACAATGTTAGCTGGTTATTTTGCTCGTTAATTGATGCAGTTTCTTCATAGCATCAATGGTCTTTAAAATTTGGCATGTTTTTGCAGTGGCTGGTACTGGTTATTCCTTTCCATATTTAGTGCTTCCTTCAGGAGCTCTTATAAGGCAGGCCTGGTGATGACAAAATCTCTCAGCATTTGCTTGTCTGTAAAGGATTTTATTTCTCCTTCACTTATGAAGCTTAGTTTGGCTGGATATGAAATTCTGAGTTGAAAATTCTTTTCTTTAAGAATGTTGAATATTGGCCCCCACTCTCTTTTGGCTTGTAGGGTTTCTGCTGAGAGATCTACTGTTAGTCTGATGGGTTTCCCTTTGTGGGTAACCCAACCTTTCTCTCTGGCTGCCCTTAACATTTTTTTCCTTCATTCCAACCTTGGTGAATCTGACAATTATGTGTCTTGGGGTTGCTCTTCTCGAGCATTATCTTTGTGGTGTTCTCTGTATTTCCTGAATTTGAATATTGGCCTGCCTTGCTAGGTTGGGGAAGTTCTCCTGGATAATATCCTGAAGAGTGTTTTCCAACTTGGTTCCATTTTCCCTGTCACTTTCAGGTACACCAATCAAATGTAGATTTGGTCTTTTCACATAGTCCCATATTTCTTGGAGGCTTTGTTCATTTCTTTTCACTCTTTTTTCTCTAATCTTGTGTTCTCACTTTATTTCATTAATTTTATATTCAGTCACTGATATCCTTTCTTCCACTTGATCGAATTGTTTATTGAAGCTTGTGCATGCATCACGAAATTCTTGTGCCATGGTTTTCAGCTCCATCAGGTCATTTAACGTCTTCTCTACACTGTTTATTCTAGTTAGCCATTGATCTAACCTTTTTTCAAGGTTTTTACCTTCCTTGTGATGGGTTAGAAGATGCTCCTTTACCTCAGAAAAGTTTGTTATTACCGACCTTCTGAAGCCTACTTCTGTCAACTCGTCAAAGTTATTCTCCATCCAGCTTTGTTCTATTGCTGGTGAGGAGCTGTGATCCTTTGCAGGAGAAGAGGCACTCTGGTGTTTAGAATTTTCAGCTTTTCTGCTCTGGTATCTCCCCATCTTTGTGGTTTTATCTACCTTTGGTCTTTGAGGTTGGTGACCTACAGATGGGGTTTTGCTGTAGGTGTCCTTTTTTTCATGTTGGTGCTATTCCTTTCTGTTTGTTAGTTTTGCTTCTAACAGCCAGGTCCCTAAGCTGCAGGTCTATTGGAGTTTGCTGGAGGTCCACTCCAGACCTCGTTTGCCTGGGTATCACCAGTGGAGGCTGCAAAACAACAAATATTGCAGAACAGCAAATATTGCTGCCTGATCCGTCCTAGGGAAGCTTTGTCCCAGAGGGGCACTTGCCTGTATGAGGTGTCTGTTGGCCCTTACTGGGAGGTGTCTCCCAGTTAGGCTACATGGGGGTCAGGGGCCCACTTGAGGAGGCAGTCTGTCAGTTCTCAGGGCTCAAATGGAGCCACTGCTCTCTTCAGAGCTGTCAAACACAGACTTTTAACTTTGCAGGAGTTTCTGCTGCCTTTTGTTCAGCTATGCCCTACCACAGAGGTGGAGTCTATAGAGGCAGTAGGCCTTGCTGTGCTGTGGTTGGCTCTGCCCAGTTCAAGCTTCCTGGCTGCTTTGTTTACCTACTCAAGCCTCAGCAATGGTGGATACCCCTCCCCCCACCAGGCTGCAACCTCTCAGGTTGATGTCAGACTGCTGCGCTAGCAGTGAGGTAGGCTCTGTGCATGTGGGACCCACCGACCCAGGCATGGGAGAGAATCTCCTGGTCTGCTGGTTGCTAAGACCATGGGAAAAGTGCAGTATTTGGGTGGGAGTATCCCATTTTTCCAGGTACAGCCTGGCACAGCTTCCCTTGGCTAGGAAAGGGAAATCCCCTGACCCTGTGCACTTCCCGGTTGAGGCAACACCCTTCCCTGCTTCAGCTTGCCCTCTATGGGCTGCACCCACTGTCCAACCAGTCACAATGAGATGAACCAGGTACCTCAGTTGCAGAAATCAGCTGTCTTCTGCATTAATCACACTGAGAGCTGCAGACCAGAGCTGTTCCTATTTGTCCATCTTGGAACAGACTAGCAAGCAGGTATTAAGATGGGAATATTTTAATTAAGGTAAGGGGAGAAGAGCAAAGAGATAGGGCAGCTATATAGCACACCAGATGGGGGCAGCACGTATTACTATAAATTGATGAGCTTCCTAAATTCTGTAAATTTACTATTTTTTCCTCTAAAGTTAATTCTGAGGTTGACATTCTCAACAGTATCACCATTTTTATTATCTTTATCATTTCCATCCTTCATACCTGAATATAGCATAGTAGTTTTTAAAGCAATTTTTCTTTCTTTTTTTTCGAGATGGGATCTTGCTCTGTTGCCCAGGCTGGAGTGCAGCAGCACAATCATGCCTCACTGCATCCTTGACCTTCTAGGCTCAAGTGATCCTCCCAGCTCAGCCTCGCATGTAGCTGGGACCACAGACATGCACCACTGCTCCTGGCATTTTTTTTTTTCTTATTTATAGAGACAGGGTTTCACTATGCTGCTCATGTTGATCTCAAAGTCTTGAGCTCAAATGATCCTCCCTTTCAGCCTCCCAAAGTCCTGGGATTACAGGAGTAAGCCACCACACCCACCATAAAGCAATTTCTTATACATTAGCATGGTGTTTCTACTCCAGGAGGATAGAAATCAGTATTTTTATAGTATAGAGACATTAAAATATGGGTTTCTCAGTCTAACAGCCATGTAAAGTTTCAGAATCTCTGCTCTGTCCCTTACTAGCTATATGACCTTGAGCTTATCTTCTCTAAATTTCAGATGCTTCAACTTTTAAAAGATGATATCTATATAGCAGTATTACGAAGAGTAAATGGAATGGTATATGTAATGTGCTTGGCACAATACCTATATTGTAATAAGAACTAAAAAAAAAAAAAAGTCTGGTATTACTATTTTTTCCATTCTTTCCAGTTGACAGGCAAATAAACCAAGTCTTCAAAATGTGAAAGACCTGCCCAAATACACAAATGGGGTAGGTAATAAAATAAGATTATGTGCTTTTACTTTGACTTCAGAATTCTACCATTATTCTTTAATATGCATAGCAATTAATTCACTATCTTTAGAGCAAGGGAAAAAAAGAGCAAAATTATATTAAAGGATGGAATATTTTTCTAAGAGAATTATACTATTATTCCCAAGTGGAAAGTAATCTGAAATAAATCTTTATGAGAGACATCAGTCTTTATATCTTTACTGTAAATATTCTCCAGAAATCAAAGCCTTCTAGAATAACTGTATATTCTTGGAAACATAAGACAAGCCAGACAGTCCCATTTTGAATCAGTGGTTTTTAAAATGCTTGAAAAGCCACAAAACAGAAAAGTATTTCTAAGTATGAAGAGGGAAATGTGACTAGTACATAGAAACCATACATTCGATTTACTGTAGAGAGGAAAATGTTAAAGAAGCTAACTTTGTGATTTGAATTGACTCTATTTGTTCATTTCAGTGAAGCCATTCAAAAAGTAATAGTCCCTTATAAGGAAAATAGAAAAACGGCATGAATAGGTGAGATACAGAATGTGCATTAAAAAGGGAAAAGAGAAGCTCTGAGTTTGTTAAAAATGAATAATATTTTCATAAAATTTTAGAGGTAGAGATAACTTTAGAGGTGTTAGCCCATTATTTTCCTTTTAGAGATGAGGAAATGGACAATCAGAAAGCTTTAATGCCATTTTAAAGTCCATACAGTTAGGTAGGGGCAAGCCCAAGTTCAGACATTCTGATTCTTGTACCATTATTTTGCATTTTTCAACAGAGATTTCTCTTTCCAACTGCTTATCTGTTAACTTTGAATACAAGCTGTAAAAACTCAGTAGCTTCTGATAACTTTTTTGTGGATTTTGAAAAGTTTAGTGAATATTTATTGGGACCTGGCTCCAAAGATGACACCACAGGCATCGCATATCCAAATATTTTCTTGTCTCTAACAAATAAAAACAATTGTAATAACAATTTCAGGTCTATTTGAAAGCACATACACAATATTTAGAAGACCATCAGTGCAGTCTAGCAGAGTATAAAACACAGAATTTAAAATTCCAAGACAGTCAGCACAATGGTACTTAATGGCAGCAGTTAATTCCATGGCCACTTGAATCCATTTACCCAGTGTCTTTTCTTCTTCATAAAGTAATAGTGGAATTGGTGATGGGTCTGTATCTAAATGTTGTCTATACCCTCCCAGGGATGGGTGAGGAATAACTGAGAAAATAGATGCGGGGAGAATTGAGCAATGAAGTTCTCTTCTCCCATCACCTCCAGAGTCCAAGTCCCCATGATGCTTCATTTGGCTGTCTAGTCATTATTCTTCCTCCTTCCCCTTATTATGTCCCTGTAGCTAGAGTCATTATTTAAATATTCACATGTGACCATGCCTCATCTTGGTAAAAACCATTTAGAGGTTCCTGTTGTTTTTCCAGTTACGCATCTACTACTCTTACTACCTATAACTTTTATCATTTGATCAACATGTGGCTAAATTTTTCTAATTGTTTAGGTCTCAACTCAAATATTTCTCCCACCACCCAACTACCCACTGTACCCTATAGCAGACATTCTCTGTCCCATAGCCTGTTGTATTTTCTATATCACTTTGTACTGTCTTATATTATCTTATTTACTTCTAAATTTACACATATTTTACCTTTCCCCCACAGCATAGTATAATGCTTCATGAAGCAAGAAACTTTCTATGTTTTTATAGTTATATTCTTTATACCAAAATATGTCTCTCAGATAATAGGGAGCTCAATAATATTTATTGCAAGAGTGAATACATTAATACATGTTTGAGGTACCTGAACCTGCCCTGTCCTTCCAGTTTCTTTTTGGGATATTTAATTTATAATTCTGCAATGTTTTAGAGCCTTGACTGACTTACTTAAATAATTGTAGGAGTCTGATGAATAGTTGCCTAAGGAGAACTTTCTTTCCATAGGCACCATATATTTGGAGAGGAAATTGAGACAGCAATGTGGTTTAACTACCTCCTGCAATCTCCCTGATTACATAATTACCAACTCCTTGGGTTTTCCATTCTGTTAAATTTATTTCCTTTTGTAACATCTACTGGCAATTAGACTAAAGGACAATTTTAATTAAGATAATATATATAAGGAAATGCAGAAAATAGGAAAGAGTGAGTGGGATTTGATTGCTGTAACTCCATCTTCAGTTAGATAATCCATACCTATAGTGTCCTTTGGAATTCTGGACTCTGAGTTTATTAGTTTCCTGTGGTTGCTGTGACAAATAATCACAAACTAGGTGGCTTAAAACAACAGAAATGTATTTCCTCACTGTTCTTGAGGCCAGAAATCCAAAATCATGGGATAGTCAGGGATGCACTCCCTTTGGAGGCTCTAGAAGAGAATATAGTTTTTGCTTCTTCCAGGTTCTGATGACTATTGGCATTTTATGACTTGTGGCTGCATCTCTGTACTTCATCTTTACATTACACTTCTCTCTCTCTTTCTCTCTTCTTCTGTCTGTAAGATTCCTCTGCCTTTTATTTATTTAT
The DNA here is from genome assembly GCF_029289425.2 of Pan paniscus. Classification (NCBI taxonomy): domain Eukaryota; kingdom Metazoa; phylum Chordata; class Mammalia; order Primates; family Hominidae; genus Pan; species Pan paniscus. Next base: position 43,786,885 of record NC_073258.2, on the reverse strand, counting down.
TTAGAGACAGAGTCTCACTTTGTCGCCCAGGCTGGAGTGCAATGGTATGATCTCGGTTCACTGCAACTTCTGCCTCCCGGGTTCAAGGGCTTCTCCTGCCTCAGCCTCCTGAGTAGCTGGGATTACAGGTGCCTACCACCACACCGTGCTAATTTTTGTATTTTTACTAGAGATGTGGTTTCCCCACGTTGGCCAGGCTGGTTTCGAACTCCTGACCTCAGGTGATCTGCCCACCTCAGCCTCCCAAAGTCCTGGGATTACAAGTGTGAGCCACTGTTCCCAGCTCTCTACCTTCTTTTTAAAGGAATACACATGATAACATTTAAGACCAACTCAGAAAATCCAGGATAATCTCCTCATTTCATGATCTTTTAGCTTAATTATTTACAGCTACAAAAAAAAATTCACTAGATAAGGTAACACAACAGCCACATGTTCCAGGGAAGAAGAACTGACATTTTTTGTGTCTGTCATTCAAACCACTGTATGCAGTTAGGAGGAATGTTGTTACAAGTCTACTAGATCCCTTCACGATAGATGAATGTTCACAATTGCCTTGCCAGTAGGTGGCCTTTCAATATCTGTTTCAAATTTCCAGGTACAGGGTGCTCAGTACCTCCCCAACAATTTTCTCTGTTCATTCTTATTGTTAAAAAATAAATAAATTCCCAACCATGAGGCAGATCTCCCCAATGTCTCTCTCCCAGTTCAGTCCTAATCACATGTAGCCTTTGCTATGTATCTACTGTTACCTGGATCCAGTTGTCAATTTAGTCAGGGCTGCAAGAACCCAAGGAGACTAAGTATCATATGAAGATAAAATCTGAAAAGTTTCTGGAAGCCAATATGGCAAGTAAGTTTGCCCTGACTACTACTCTCTGTTGGACTAAAGTGGCTAGGTTTCCGGTTTGGTTTCTGTAGCTGGGACTAGAGCCCAATCTCAACTCTAGTTTACTGAGATAAGATCCTGACACCTCTCTGAGTTTGTTCTTTAATCTTCTCCAGATTGAATGTTGTTTCCCATATCTACCCTCCCATATACTTCTTAGCTGTTGACTTGGATCCTGTTCTGAATGGACAAATCCGTTGGAAGTATCCACTTTTGCTATGCTACATGTTTTAACTAGCAGATTGACCACCTTCAGTACCAGCGTGACCCTGGAACAAGTAGGACAGCCTTCTATGCTTTTTCCATGCTAGGATCCAGCCTAGGGCTAATTTTCCCAGCCTTATCCATTCACTTATTTCATCAAATTTATTTTAGCTAATCTTCATACTGTTTTGAAGGAAATGCTTTTATTATTTCCATTTTACAGACAATATACCTAAGGCACAAGGAGGTATAACTTGCTTTAGTTGACATGGCCAGCAAGGGGAAAAGACCAGTTGCCTTTAGTCCGGCCTTAGCCAAATTGTGATTTCTACCCTCTGAAGCTATAAAGAAGTCTCAACTTTCTTCTGTATGGAAGTCCATCTCTTAAATATATTCCCATGATTTTCCTTCTCCAGGTTAAACAACAATTCCTAGAAACTCTTCATCTTGGAATATGTTTTCTATCTCCTTCTTTTCTTCCTTCTTTCCTATTTTTTAAAAATTACCCATAACACAAATTATCATTCTCAACCTCTCTCTCTCACTTTTCCCACCCCTCTTTCTTCCCTCCTGCCTTGCTCAAATAAGGCCTTGCCTGTACCTAACTCTGATGCCTCAGATCTGTCTGAGCACATAACCAAATCATACCACCAGATTTCCTTGTATATCTATCATTTCTTCAGGGCTTGGAAAAGCCAGTTTTCTTCCCTTTAGAGAGGTATCAAATTTGGTTACCATTATTTTTTATGCCACTTAAAGCCACTGATAGAATGTTCGACTCTTTATCAGAAGTGTAATATCATAATAGCACTGCAAAGCATGTCAAATTGGACATCTTTCAGGCTGAGTGAATTTTGAGGCAGTGTTCAGTGTGAACTGTTATCCATCTTCTGTAGCAGTATTTCTCTTTTCTTACAGAAACCCCACTCTTTTTTCTTCATAGCTCTTTTTATATCTCCTCTAATTAACATAATGTCATTCTAATTGCTTTGATGAAATTAGTGTGTTTGATATTTCTATATCTTTTTGTATGATGGAAAAATAATCTTCACTTTGCTTGAGTTTTTTTTTAAGAAAACATCTTAAATCAATACAGTTTCTTTTTTAATTCCATCATTAAAATATTGCAAATAGGTCTTAGAAATCACCTGGCATCTTGTTTCTGAAGCTGGACAACTCTTAGGTCTTATTCATCAGACTGCTGTACTATTCCTTTTTCAGAGACATAGATAGTATCCAAAAAGTTTCTGATATTCTTGTTTTTAACTGTTACAGCTTTCTCAATCAAAGTAGCTGAATTTGAAACAAGTCCAATGTCATTTACTTCAAGGATTAACTCATCTTTCTGGGATTGAGATAGTGAACAAGCAGCACCTGGCCTCTGCAGATGTATTTTTCACCCAAGAAAATTCTAATTCAACCAGATCCCCTTTGTAATGGGTAATGACATTGATGGAGAAGTGAGCACACATGGACCTCATGTTGCAGTGGAAGCCCAGTGCAACCCCCTTGCTCATGTTCTATTAATGACTACAAAGAGTTCAAACAATAGTCAGTTCCTTTGTATTTCCCCACTATTTGCCAACCCAGAGCCTCTTCTTTGTCTTTCCACGGAGACTGAGATCTACACTGATGTGGTTGAAGTTCCTCTGCAGGATCTCTCTGGGGCGCTTCACAATATTTGTTTGTCCCTTCAGAGTGATGTTGACATTTTCTGGAATGTCGACAGTCTGCTGAGAATGTCTTTATTCTCGCAGTAGATGCAGCAAGGAGCTACTTCACTTGATTTTTAAGAAAGGTTCTTTCTTAAACAAAAAAAAAAACAAGTGTCACATTTCTTTCACAGCCCTCAAAGGAACCTAATATAATTAGAGACCTATAAAAGTCAGTAGTCCTGATATAAGACGTATTGAGAAGAAAAAGAAGGCTAGAGACAGATGAAAAGGGCATGTAACTGAATTTGTCTGTGTTTAGATCTGTTGTATCCCCAGTCCAAACTCTAGTCTATTATGTCCAACATGATTCAGAAGTATAACAGTCATCTCAAACATAACTGAGCTCTTGATTAGTCCCCATGCCCCCATGACAGGACTGTTACTCTTTCAGTGTTCTCCTTCTAGTGATGGGGATATTTTTCTTCTAGTTGCCCAAACAGAAAAATTGAAGTCATCTTAACTCTTCTCTTCTTCTTACACCACATATACAATCTGTTCATAAATTCTTCATACTCTATCTTTAACTATATCCTGGATTTAAGCACTTCTTATTGCCTTCACTGCAACAACCCTGGTCCCTTCTACCACAGTCTTACCTAGATTATTGCAGATGTCTCTTAATTGGTATCTCTGTTTCCATCATTGATCTTCCATAATTTATTGTCTACATAGCAACAGTACACAGAAGTCATACTATATCATGTCTATGCTTAAAACCAGCAGCCTCCCGTTACACACAAAGTAATTTCCAAATCCCTTAACATGGTGTATAAGGCCTTAGTTTATTTGATCTTCAGATAGTTCATTGTTCTCATTTTTACTATTTCTCCCTCTTTCACTATACTTCAGATTCCACAGCCACTTTGCTCTTTCGAGAAACTCAAACATTTGAGATACACTGCCTCTTAGGGTCTTTGCATGTGCTGCTGCTTTAAAATGTTCTTTTTTTTTTTTTTTTTGACATGGATTCTTGCTCTGTCACCCAGGCTGGTGTGTTGTGGTACGATCTCAGCTCACTGCAGCCTCTGCCTCCTGGGTTCCAGCAGTTCTCCTGCCTAAGCCTCCTGGGTAGCTGGGATTACAGGTGCCCGCCGCCACACCTGGATAATTTTTGCATTTTTAGTAGAGACGGAGTTTTACCACATTGGCCAGGTTGGTCTGGAACTCCTGACCTCAGGTGATCTGCACGCCTTGGCCTCCCAAAGTGCTGGGATTACAGGCGTGAGCCACTGCGCCCGGCCCATAAAATGTTCTTATGCCCATATGAGTATGGCTCATATATAGCCACGAATCCTCTCACACTCTGCTGAGGCTACTCCATCAACCAGGGACCTTCCGTGACTACCTTACTGAAAATAATAAGCCTTATCACTCTCTATGCACTAGACATTGCTTTTTTTTTTTTTTTTCATGGCAGTTACCACCACGAGATCTATTGCCCATTGATATTCATTTGTTTTGTTTTCCATCTCCCCGACGAAGGTAAGAACGAGGTATGTTTTATGTTCCGTTGGCTTCCCAGTTCCTGGAATAGTGCTTGGCACATGTTAGGTACACAATCTATTTTCTTCCAGTGAATGAATGAAAACATAGCAAGCCTTTATGGAGACCATGGTTTGAAATTGGAGTAAAGTAGGGTGAGAACAAGTTATAGAATCAGGGAGAACTTGAGTCTGAATCTTTTTCTGGTTCTGCCCACCTTAGTTTTGGCAAGTTGGTTAACTCCTATATGGATAACATATAGAATAACATACATGGATAACATATATATGTCAGACAGATAGAGAGAGAATGACACATATAAATTACTTGGCACAGTATATGTTCCCTGGAACTCAATAAAGGTCACTTTCTGACCCTTCTTGTTTGGCCCTTCCTTCTCTAAGCCTCCCACTCACCTTGCCTGGATGATGTCTTGGCTGGTGTCTTGAAGGACTTCCTTGCTATCAGAAAGGACTCAGTTGAGACCCATAAGGCTCCCACAACTAAGATAATTGGGGTGTCTGTGCCTGTGCTTGTTTGTAAGCTTGGCTTGTTATAACCTGTAGACGTGTTTTTCGACAGATGTTTGACATCATTTTTCTTCCAGCACAGACAGTACCTTGATTTGTGGTGCAATGTACATTCAGGTTGAAAACTGCCATCTAAATTAGTGCTGCATGAGGTAGTTTACCCAGAGCCTCATGCTGCTACTGCTAAAGGACGACTCAAATCCTCTAGCTGTGTGTGTGGGAGGGAACATGGCAGTTCAGTTTAAATACCTCTGCAGATGCACTAAGTTCTGAAAGACACATTCTCTGCAGTGCACTGTGTTTCTGTGCTGTCATTTTGTCTATTCAGTCTCAGCTGCAGTCTAACAGAGAGGGGAAGAGGTGGCCTGTGTTCTGAATCAACACGTCGTATCGTCAGCATAATGGTTAAGAGGTTGACTTCTGGACGCAGACTGCCTACACTCAAATGCTGACTTCACAACTCCTTAGCTATATGGCCTGGGCAATCCAACAGCCTCAATTTCCCCATCTGTAATATTGGGATGATCCATAATAGTACTCATCTTTTTGAGTCATTGTGACAATTAAATAATATCTTTCAAGTAAATCACTTAGAACATTTTTTGGAAAGTTATAAGTTTTAATATTAAGTACAGATGATTATCATTATGCATAGAATAAGGTGGAAGAGGAGCAGTAGTACAAAGATTAATCAGAAACGGCCACTTAATAAACCTGGTTGAATCCCCTAATAAAGACAGGCATGTAACTCTAATACAGAGCAACATGGAAACAGAAACAAAATGTACTTAAGCAAGTGGGTTACAGGGGAAGGAAGAATTCACTGGAGGCTGAGGATGGAAGTGAGGCATGTATAGGAAGGAAGGAGCTGATTTACTTGTGATCTGGAAACTGAATACTATTTAAATAGAAGTAAGCAATATTTGACACTAAGGAAAGGCACAGGCATGATTAAAACTATTTATCTTAATGTGAGAAACTTTGAGTTCAGAGTCCTTTTATCACATGTCTTTCAGCTTTTAAGTGAGGAAATAGTATTCACATTGGCCAAGGTCAATGAGCTAGGCGTCAGGGAGCCGTTATTATGCACCAGGAGCAAAGCAATTAACTTTTCACCCTATCCTAAGCTTCCCAGAAAGGGAGTTCCTGTCTCCATTTTACAGATGAGAAAACAGAACTCGGGGGAGGGGGTATAGGTAAATTAAACTTCCCTTAGCTAGTAGAATCTGGCTGTAAACCCAGATTAACATTGTTATAGATTCTACATTCTTTCTACCCTGTCATGCTACCTGCTAATAGATGCTGAAATTTATTCTTTCTGAATGAATACAGAATGAATGAATGATTCATTCTTCTGAATGAATCACTAGGAGGCATTCCTGAATCCCTCTTGGTGATTAGCTCTATGTGACACACCTTTCTTCATGCCATAGCACACATAAAAGATGGCAACATTTGTCAGGCATGTTGAGAAAACTAGATGGGGTTGTCCCCAGCATCTGGCTGCCCTAAGCCTTGCCTGGACTGAGGAAATAAAGCATCTAAAAATATCTTTGATCTTGGTACACTTACATGTCATACACCTGGGCTAGAGGAGGATAACCCATTAACTCAACCCTATTAGCTGCTCCTGCCCCTGTCAGTTTCTCTGGGTTTCACTCAACCACAGGAGAAGAGATGGCACAAGGAGATCAGTGGCACAAAGAGCCCCACCACGAGTCCTGCTTAGGAAGCCACCAGCAATTCTCCTTTGCCACATGATTGAAAGCTGTGTGCAGAATGCATTTCAGAAAACGAGCATCCTCTCCAACACCATTCCTCATTTTCACTGTGCCATGAAACACCATATGTATTTATATCACACGAGTGGCAATGTTTAAAAGAAAAACCTTTTAAGTCAGTTTTCACATTATTCCAAATGATGGGAAAAGATCATTTTGTTTCTCTCTTAGGGATAGGAAGGCAGTTGTTGTTGTTTTTTTTTTTTATTTTCTTCCCAGCCATCCGAAGGATCTGGTATTCCACACCTGTGACAAGTATCCTTTAAGATTTGCAGTGTCTGGGACACATCTGGTTAGATCGGCAGTTCTTGTATAACTGGACTTAAAATGGTGTGGGTTTCTCCTTCCTGACTGAACAAACTTAGCATCCCTCCCGCCTTCAATTTGAGTGTATTTATAATCCTGTATCCAACTGCATCTTGGAATCATTTCATTGTCTGCCTGCTGAACCTGTTTGTGTCATCAGGGCTATTCTGTAGGGTCAGCCCTATACTTTGAATCCAATTGTTTGTCTTGGACACATTTATACTTCAAACTGAGCCTTATGTGCTGGGCCTTCTTTCATTCCAAACTGGGAGTTCTATTTTGTTCCATGACCTTCAGACATCTACAGACATGCCAACATACACACTTGTATGCCAAGCAAGGTTCCTTGACAATCAGCCTGGGCAGAGCTCCAGGTCTCCTGCTTACCTGGGTGAGTAACACAGGAAGTAGCAGGGGGTACAATGCAGAGAGGACAAGAATAGCTTCAGTAGTGGCAGCTGGGAAGAAATTGTGGGAGGCAAGTGGGTTGATTCCCTATATACAGTTTCTGACTCGGAAAGCAAAGATAAGTTAACTTTTATGTGACATGTTATAGTTTTTGCAATGCTTCTTACATCCTGCTATCTGTTTTTAACTCAAAGAAGTGGGTTTTGTATCCATATGTTGGGCCTTCAAGAAGAACACTTTCTTTATTGCACTGATACTGTTAATTTTAAGTACCAACCATTGGCTACAGTCCTTCAAAAGGCCAACTTTTTAGAAGCATTAGTATTGCCTTATGCATTATCATATGCTTCCAGAAGAGGATTTGTTTCCTAAGCCAAGAGAATTCAGAGACTTCAGCTCCACTCATTGAGGTTGCAATATGGCAAATTCAAGTTACAGGAGAGGATGAAAAGATATTGTAAGATATTGTAGTGATAGCTGAGGGATGGAAAGGAACGAAGAGCCCAAAAGGAGTATGAAAGAGTGAAAGTGTAGTTTAATTGGAAAGTGAATGGGAAAATTGGAGAAAATCCTTTGGTGTTCTTGTCAAAAAGCTCGACAGTGGGTTTAATTAAATCTATTTATTAATAGGGGCATACAAAGGGAGCAAATGTCTGGGATTATAGTTTATAACATATAAAAATATGGAATTAGAAATTTCAGTATTTCAGTATCCAGAATGACTAATGATTTAGTAAGTGGCAGAGTTCTTGCAGAGAGAAAAGAAATACTAGCCATGCTGGAAGGCCATTCTCACACACTTTCTGAGTGAAGAGAAAGAATAAGACAGGGATTTACAGGAACATAAACCACTGCTGTCTGCAGTCTATGTCTCACAAGAGAATCTGTGAAGTAGAGAAGGCAGGAGTAGGGGTGGAGAGGAGATTCATCGTTATCAGCTATATTTGGCTACAGGCTAAAAACCATAAGCTTGTAGTCTCATTAAGAGAGTCTTTCCATTCACTCAACTCTTCATCACTTCGGAAATAGAATATAGTTTTGCGAGAATACATTTTCTAGCTTTCTATTCTCCATGAATTCACATACACACACACACACACACACACACCACACAACATATACAGATTACAAATACACACACCACACCCACAAAATGCATACATACCACACACATCACACATATATTTACACATACACACCACATACTGCACACACATGCCACACACACTACACACACCACACGCACACACTACACATATCACACGCACCACATACACCACACATGCACCACATACGCACCACACACAGACCACATGTCACATACCACACACACACCCCACACGTACACCACGTACCACACACACACACATCAAACACCACACACCACACACACAAACGTTCTTTTTGCGCACATACACTCCTATTTCTGGAGGGAGAACTTTCAATCTCTAGACTCTCTTACCTCTCACCTTGATTCAAGATGAGAAAAAAACAGGGACTTCAATACCCCCCAAATCTTAGACTTGTTAGAACTGGGAAGAATGTGTAAAAGGTAGATGCACATTAAAATTAGAATACCTAACCCAGTTAACTCATCATAAACACATGACCCCACTGTGTGATGAGGCAAAGGGAGTTCTGGGCTCTCAGAATAACTAGTAAGAAGTACCAATTTCTTACATTGCCCTTTTTCTCCCACATTTAAATCTCCATAAACTTCACACATTCCCTATCATCCTTGGATGTCCAGTTTTTGAAACTTTTTCAGTGTGTCCTCCAGAATTAACATTCTATCAGCAGCAGAATTGCCTATATTCTCAGATTGTTATCTGAGCATTTTCTTCATCTTTCCCCTGTCATCCTCTTCAGTGTGGCTATTTTTTTACCCCACAACTCCTCAACCACCAGTCCTGGAGGAAGAGCAGCTATCTTCCTTCTTTCCACATAAGCTTCCAGAGCTTTCCTCTAAAAGCCCTAGCTTGAAATCTCATATCACCATTTTATGTCATCCACTTACCACTCCTCACTAGTATTCTTGCTTATCAATCTTTGAGTTACTTCTCTTGATATATAAATGATATTGGTTATTGATTCAATGTTTCTTTCTCTATCACAACTCTACTCTTAATTCTTGGCAATTTTGATGTATATGAAAATAATCTTTCCAGTCCTTCTTGGCCTCAATTCCTCGAGCTCCTCTCCTCTAATGATCTGGGCGTCTATGCCATTTGAATTCACAACCTAATTTAAATTCAATCCTTCATTAATTTCAACTGTATATGAACCATGCTCACATTACAGTGATTACCTTTATTTTTCCAGATCAATCACTTTATTACTGTGATTTCAATAAACAGTAGACCCTACTGGACGTCCATTCTTCTATCGTGACAGTTTTTCCTGGCCCTTAAATCTCTGGTTTGCTCTCACTGTCTTATCCAGCTTAAATTCAACGGTCAATCATTATAATTACCTTCTTCTTGCATTCCTCTTCAATTCCCTTGCCTCTCTCTCATTTATTAATATTCTTTCACAAAACATACCTTGGTTAAATTCAACTCTCCACCTACCCAGTGTCTCTGGCCATGCAGTTTACTACCTGCAACAAAAACTCTTGATCCTACTGGCAGGTTCCATATAAATTGATGATGACAAACAAAAATGAAGGCCCAAATCATGCTATAAATTGTTAACCAATTCACTCTTTCATTCTTCTACCTCAACACTCTGCTGATGACCTTGTTTCTCACTTCACTGAGAAAAATGATGCAATCAGAGAATTATTTCCACTCACATCAACCACACCTATGGAGTCAACCAAAATAAAAATTTTGTTACTCTAGTCAAGCTATCTACACTGCTAAGTAAAAACCAATCTCTCGGCCGGGCGCGGTGGCTCACACCTGTAATCCCAGCACTTTGGAAAGCTGAGGCGGGCGGATCACGAGGTCAGGAGTTTGAGACTAGCCTGGCCAATATGATGAAACCCTGTCTCTATTAAAAATACAAAAATTAGCTGGGCGTGGTGGTGCGTGCCTGTAATCCCAGCTACTCAGGAGGCTGAGGCAGGAGAATTGTTTGAATCTGGGAGGTGGAAGTTGCAGTGAGCCGAGATTGCGCCACCGCACTCCAGCTTGGGTGACAGAGCGAGACTCTGTCTCAAAACAACAACAACAAAAAACCAATCTCTCTATTTGTGCACTGAATTCTATCTCTTCTTGCCTACTAAAAAAAAAAAAGAAAGAAAGAAAAGAAAAAAAATCAAACAATTATCTTCCCTCTCTCATGTGTAAGGCATTGTTTTCCTTTCTACTGGCACGATTCCCATCCATAATCAAACATACTATTTTTTCCCTTTCGAAGAAAGAAAAATATTATGCCATTTCCCCCCACCCCCCAGCTTATGTACCATTTCCTCTCTTCTCTTTGCAGCTCATATCCTTAAAGAAAAGTCCATTTTGTCTGCTGCTGATACCTCTCTTCTCATTTTCTTTTAAACCTACTAACTCAGGTTTCCATCACTTTCAATGAAAGTGTTGGAAAGTTGCTATGCGGTAAAGGCAATGGGCCCTTCTCAATCTTCATCCTATTTAAGTGCAGTAGCATTTGAAAAATCGTAGTCCCTACTTCCTTCTTGAAACACTCCACTCATTTGTCTTTCAGAACCTTATATTCTTGGCTTTTCTTTTCTCACTTGTCACTCCTTCCTAACCTTCCTTTGTTGGTTCTTCCTGCTTTTCCTGGACTCTTAGTTATCTACCCCAGAGATCAGTCTTTAATCTTGTTGTGTTCTCAGTCTATACTCACTCCCTTGATAATCTCATCTGATCTCCACGCTATTTGCCAGTCTACCAGTTACACCTCCAAAACACACTGAGATTCTCAACTACAGGCTGGTAGATACGACGGCCTGTTCAACATCACCAAGTGGATGCATAGAGAACATCTCAAAGTTAACATGTCCAACTTCTGATCTTCCTCCCAAATAAAACTCTATCTGCAGACCCCACCAACTCAGTTATAAATGTTCTTTCCTTCTAGTTTCTGCTACCAAAAATCTTGGATGCTCTTGGATTTTACTTCTTTGCTCTCAAACTCTACATCTGATCTCATTGGAGATTATCTACCTTTACAATATATCCAGAATTTTTAACACTTCTTGTCATTCCATGTGAGCTTTCTAATAGGTCTCTGAAAATAATATTTCCACTTTGGTCCTTTACACTGTATTCTCAGTATAGCAGCCAGAGGGGGTCTGTCTAAAAATAAGTTAGTAAATAGTATAGTATTTCTTTGCTCCAATCCTTCCAGTGCCTTCTATCTCAAGCAAAGGACAACACAAATGCCTTCCATTAGCCTACAAAGTTGTTAGTTTTCCAAGCTCAACTATTTATTCCCTCCATGCATCTTCCTCCAAATATATCTGGCTCTTCACCATTGTTCAGACATACAAAACATCCCCCTGGCTTATTGTCTTCGCATGAGCTGCTCTCCTTCTTTTGAGCACTCTTCCTCCAATTTTCCACTTATCAAATTCCCTTGCCTTCTTCCAATATTTGCTTAAATGTTTTCATTACTGTGGGGCTTCTTCTGTTTACTCAATGTAGAATTATGTTTAGCCTCCACCCACCACACACATGTACCCTCATATACCAATTCTCTTACTCTGCTTTTTCCTCCCATATCACTTGTAATTTTCTAACATGGTATATATCTTACTATTAAAACTTAAATATGCATATGGATTACTTCATCTTTATCTCCCTTCTCTATAATGCAGGCACCAAAATGGCAGAAATTATTATTATTTCTTTTTTTCAGTAATCTATCCTAATATTCTGAAATGATGTATCGAACATAATAGGTGCTCAACAAATATCTATAGGGAAAAATAGGTGATTGAAAGAATAGATGAGCTGGCTATTCTCAGTTTTGTCCTAAGCCACATGTACTTAGAGAGGTGATATAGTCTTTGACATCCAATGCAGTTATTTATTTATAGTATGTTATTTATTCATAGTATGAGCTTGTATATGTTATTGAATGCCATCAAAGAAATTGACATAACAGATACACATCTTTGTTTTGAGGGGGAAAAAGGAAATAAAATAAGTCAAACACTTATCACAGTGCTTGGCACATAATAAGTGTTCAATAAATGCTGGCAATTACAGTGTGCTTTGTAAATAGCTGCTGCTTTCATTTTACATCTTCCTCTTGCTTCAGAGGGAAGTAGATAGTAACTATTTTCTTTTGTGACACAAGTCAGCATTTCTGAGCATCTGTGGCTTAGAGCTTCTGATCAGATTGTGTCAATAGTGTGCCTGAATTTAATGAATTTAATCGGCAAGCATATTGTTTGTGCAGGAAAAAAAGCAATTGTCTCTGTGTGATATTTGTTTCTGATTAGCAACAACAATTGCTTCTCCATTTTCAAGCTCTGGTTCATATCAGAGTAATGTTTCTGCAGTGCATACTAGATGAAAATGAGATTGGATTTTCTTTCACTGACAGCCTGACTACAAGCCTTTTAAAAGTAAAAACAAAATACTCCCACACAGGGCATGAGTTCTATTTCTTTTAAATAGGTTGTCATGTTGCAAATAGCATAATGCAGCTGCAATAAATAAAGAGCATTTGGTTTTTTTGTTTTTTTGTTTTTTTTTTAGATTGGCATGTTATGGATGGAAGTGAAGAAAAATGTTCCAGGTTGCTTGTGCAAGACTTTCAAAGTGAAAAGTGAGCCAAATTGAGGGAACCCTAATATAATTTCTAACAATGGAAACAGCATCTCTTCTACAGTCTCTCTCTCTTTAAATTCTAATTTAGAGATTAGTTTAAAAAAGAGTAAAAAAGATGGTAGAAATTTTTTTAAAGAAAATTAAATGAACAAAATCTCATGCAAGCTTTTGATCATGCTAATATATGAAGATAAATTGTAAATGAAATGAGGATTTGACAGAGACTCATATACATTTATACCTCTGAGTTTGGCAAAGACATCTTGTTGAAAAATGATTGACTGCAGAGAATATAAGAAAAAGATTATTAAGAAATCTGTTTTTTCATGGAGTCATAAAATATTGGGATGAGAAGGTATCTTTTGAATCATATTATTTTTCAGCATTTTTAGTGAGAATACTGATAGTCAGCAATTTTAAATGTCTTGCCCAATGTCACATGGGAGGTGAACTAAGCAGCAATACCCCTGGACATTGAGTCCCATACATTTGTACTCCACTCACGCTACCTCTTCTGTCTTACCACAGAAGAGATGGTGACGCTAACTTATTGACTTTTAAAATAAACAAAAAATGATTAAAAGGGAGAAGTTCTTTTGAATTAGATGAACTTCTTAAGCATTAGTCATGAAACGCTAATGTTAGAACCAATCTATTCTCAATTTTTGTAATTTTGTCACTTAAAAGAACAATATTTAAATGGAATTTTGCAGCAGATAAACTTTTGGGATTGACTTTCATTCAATAATTATCTGGAGATTCATCTAAATTGTTGGGTATGTCAATAGTTTGTTCCTTTTTGTTTCAGAGTAGTATTCCATGGTATGCATATACTACAATTTGTTTAACCATGACCATTCACAGTTTGTTCAGCCATTCGATGTTTTAACCATTGAAAAACATCTGAGCTTTTTCTAGTTTTTGGCTATTTATGTATAAAACTGCTGTGAAAAAAAGAAACTATCAACAGAGTGATCAGACAACCTACAGAATGGAAGAAAATATTTGCCAACAAGCATATGAAAAAACGCTCAATATCAGTAACCATTAGAGAAATGCAAATTAAAAGCACAATGGAGTACCAACTCACACCAGTCAGAATGGTTATTATTAAAAAGTTAAAAATAACAGATGCTGGCTGGGTGCGGTGGCTCACGCCTGTAATCCCAGCATTTTGGGAGGCCGAGGTGAGTGGATCACGAGGTCAGGAGATCGAGACCATCCTGGCTAACACGGTGAAACCCCGTCTCTACTAAAAATACAAAAAATTAGCCGGGGGTGGTGGCAGGTGCTTGTAGTCCCAGCTGCTGGGGAGGCTGAGGCAGGAGAATGGCATGAACCCGGGGAGCGGAGCCTGCAGTGAGTGGAGATCTCGCCACTGCACTCCAGCCTGGGCGACAGTGAGACTCCGTCTCAAAAAAAAAAAAAAAAACAAACAAAAAACAGATGCTGACAAGATTACAGAGAAAAGGGAATACTTATACACTGCTGGTGGGAGTGCAAATTAGTTCAGCCATGTGGAAAGCAGTTTGGCAATTTCTGAAATAACTCAAAACAGAATTACCAATAGATCCAGCAATCTCATTATTGGCTATATACCCAAAGGAATATAAATCATTCTCCCATAAAGACATGCACACACATATGTTCATCGCAGCACTATCTGCAATAGCAAAGATATGGAATCAACCTACATTTCTACCAATAGTAGACTGGATTTTTTAAAAATGTGCTACATAGACACCATGGAATACTATGCAGCCATGGTATTAAAAAAATGTGTGGTACGTAGACACCATGGAACACTATGCAGTTCATTAAAATGAACACGATCACGTTCTTTGCAGCAACATGGATGGAGCTGAAGGCCATTACCCTAAGCAAACTAACACCAGAACAGAAAACCAAATCGTGCATCTTCTTATTTGTAAGTGGGAGCTAAACATCAACTGCATAGGGACACAAAGAAGGGAGAAACAGACTGGGGCCTTCTAGAGGGTGGAGGTTGGGAAGATGATGAGGATTGAAAATCTGCCTATCAGGTACTATGCTTTTTACATGAGTGATGAAATAATCTGCACGCTAAACCCTCACGACATACAATTTACCTATATAAGAAACCTGCACTTGTACCCCTCAACTTAAAATAAAGAAGAAAAAACTTCTGTGAGCACCCAGCATAATTATTGTGTGAACATAATTGTTTGTATCTCTGGGATAATGCCCAGGAGTGCAATTGTTGAGTTTTAAGGTAGTTGTTTGATTTGTTTTTAAGGAAACCGTTCATCAGTGTTCCAGAGAGGCGATACCATTTTACATTTCTGCCAACAATGTATGACTGATATAGTTTATCCACATCCTTGCCAGAATCTTGTATTGTCAGATTTATTTTGTTTTGTTTTTCAGCCATTCTTAAAGGTGTGAATTGATATCTCATTGTGGTTTTTATTTACATTCTTCTCATGGTTAATGCTGTTGAATGTCTTCTCGTGTGCTTATTTGGCATCTGTACATTCTCCTCATGAAATGTCTCTTCATGGTCTTTTGCCCATTTTTAAATTAGACTGTTTGTTTAAAATAGAAAATGCATATATTTGCACATCAAATCCTCACATGAACTGGAATCTAGATCCTTTGATTTCATAGCTATGTCAGACACCAACTCAAAATGTGAGTCTATCTACTTGGGAGTTCTTAAACTCTTATTTTCTGGAATATTCAACTTGGCATTTCTGAAAGTGATAACATGAATCAATCTCTATTCACTTCCAACAGAACATGAGTACAATTCTCATAAATGGAGGTATCCCCACAAATGAAGCACCTGGGAAGTTAGAGCTTCTTTTCAATTTAGTACTTTAGTGAGAGTCTTACAAATTTAATATGAATTTCAAAATGTTCCTACTGAAAAAAAGAATGTTCCTTGCTTTTGCTTAAGTCTATTTTGAATATTGGTTACTCTTTCTTGATTGGGAAAGATAGAAAGACCCTGTAAAATCTTCCAGTTCATTTTCCATTTTATTTTTCATGGCATTAAGGAAAGACATGGAGTAACACCTCTGGTGACACATGTGTTTAATAATGCAGGACCACTGCTTCATTTCTGTGATTTTTTAGAAATGAAGCCATTTGAGGACTTAATTATATGAAACTTTGTTTTTGTAAATGCAATGGAGAATACTGGGTATTTAAAAGAAGGTCATGGCACTTTATTAAAATAATAATAATAATAATAAAGATCCCCAAGAGAAAGGTAGAGTGATTTTCCGTATCTTACAGAAAGGAATCTGACACTAAAAAAAACTGTTTGGTAGTAGCTGCTCAATCTATTTTTAATAAAGGTGATTCAGTTATTATACTAATTCAAAGATTTTTTAAAAATAGAAAATTTCTCTGCTCAAAGACCTAAGTGATTATAACTTGTCCTCAGGGTGCAATTCCATGCTTTTATCAGGGCATTTGAAGACTACAAATTGAGCCTATTCTGCCTTTTAAGTGTCTGCTCAAACTGCACCTCTCTATGCTCCCTTTGTCTGAATATATGGAAACACTTGTCATCTACACCTCTGTGCATTTGGTCTTTGCCATGTGTATTCTCAATAGCATCCTCAAGATCTTTCCCTTCTACCCTACTCCTCAAAACACACACAGTGCACTGTGGTCATATAGCTTCCAAATCTGCAATGAACATCTCCTTATAGGACAATTTGTCTTTTCATGATAAATGTGTTTCCTTGATTAATCATCAGCTTTGTGAGAGCATGGACCGTGTGCATAGGCTTTAGAGTTAACACCAAGTTAATATAGCAGCCTCATAAGTGACGAGCTATATAAATTAGGCTTAACTTGTATTAGTTGAGCTAGACTAAGTTAACACTAGACTTAACTAAGCTTGACAGGTAAAAGAAGTGACTCCCAGTGGAATTTGAATTTCAGATAAACACTTTTTTTTAAAACTTAGTATAAATGTCCCAAATGTTGAATGGGATATAATCTATAAATTCAAATTTACCTAGGAATCCTATACTATTATTTGATAAGTCTGGCAACCTTAGACTTTACTAGACTCAGTTTCCTTAACTGTAAAATAGGAAAATAATACTGACTTCACAGGGTTGTTTGGTATTTTAAGTTCATGATACAAAATAGCAACCTATTTACCTTACCTTAGGTCTTTGCTAAAATGCTACCTGCTTCTTGAGGTCACCTGTGGCTAACTTGTCTAAAATATTAACAATCTTTACATGACCTCATATATCTCTTTTCTATTTGTTTTTACATTTCTCCTTAATCATTTTACTGTCTACCATGCTATATATTTTATTCATTTTATATACCATTTGTCTGCCTCAACCAGGACATAGCTCCACGAGGGCAGGGAATTTTGTCTGCTTTGTTCACTGTTGAATCTCCAGTGCCCACAAAGTGGCTGGAACATGAAGAAATAATTATTGCTTGAAAAAATGAATGAATCGATCAATGTACATGTTGCTGTTATAATCTTTTTATGCCACACAGTAGAGAACATAAAAGTCCTGGTTCAATGAATGTAAAAATTGGTTTTGTGAGCCACTGAAAGTTTGCAGGCAGGACAGCAATGAGTTAATAGACTGATAGCCCAGGCATGAACAAGAGTAGTTGGGAAGGGAGATGAAAGGTATGACTATGAAGTCGAGAATGTGGAATAATTTAAATTATCAGGAGCAAAACTAGCTGCAATTTTAGACATGGTCAATCGATCTTATGGCTCCTCTGTTCTCAATGGTGAAGCATTCCCTTGGAGACAGGATTAAAATACACAAACTATTTATCAGTTGAAGAAACTGGGGCTAAAACTGAATTAAGAGATTTAACCAAGTTTGTAACATAAACAGGCTCCAAGTCCACCTTTCTTTCTACTTCAGCACAACCGCTTAAGCCTTATGAAAAACTCTGAAACAAATTTTTCTCTAGCCTTGGGCAGATTCACAGGCCTGCATTTTACAGAGTCTTGACCCATAAAATGGGATAATGCCACAATCTCCCTCCAGGGGCTATTAGAGAGATTTATAGGTCAGGATTGCCAAGCACTTTGGGGAGGGAAAACACAATTGTGCTTAGTCACAAGTCCTCATTTTGCATAACCTATCACCTGAAATCCTCAGGTTTCAGTAATTTATTTTATACTTGTTTGACCAATGAGCAGTGAGCTCAATTTTTTCTGTCTCATGGCAAAAGCAGGTCTCAGAAACTCAGTATTATTTATAACAAACTTAGCTTCCTGAGTTTCTTAATGATATAAACCATTGTTATATATTAATGATTATATTTATATATTCAACTTACAGTAATTTCTTTGGGTTCTCAATTTATAATCTTTGGGCAGGTTTACAAATGTTTCTGTCAGTTTTTGGAATGGAGAGCCTTCTGGGGACAATTCCTTGTTGCTGAGATTTTCTACTGACTCAGTCCTCTGTCACTGGCATGTAGGTCTGACCACCTTATTGTTCAATATCTAATCAGGATGAAATTCCTTTTATATGGGTGCAGCTGCAACAAAATATGCTATTCATGACTGTGGGAAGAGTCAGAAAGAGACTGAGAGGCTGAGACTGTGTGGTCAGGCAATAGGAAAGCAAGATCACATCTACATACCTATGAATAATGTAATTAAGTAAGAGATAAGGATTTACATTCCAGGTTCATTTGCCAGAATTTCAATCTCTTTCTCTTCTTTTTCTATCAAAACACAGAAATTTGGCCTCTTCTTTGGAGAAGAAAAAGTGTAATGTCTGCCTCGAATACAGATATTCCTATTTATATGAAAATAAATAGCAGGGAACTTAACCTTCTACTTGTCATAATCTACTGAGTACATCCATTGCCAGGGAATTGTACAGCACATTTTATGGTAAGGAAGGGACTGTATTTACCCTGAATGAATTTTATATGCTCAGATAAACCAACTAGGTAGACATAATATTAGAAGCTAACATGGTGTTAACTTCATGTCAGACAAGCCCTGAGGACTTTCATTCATTAAATTATTTATTCTTCAGAACATCCCTAAAAGGCAGAAATTTATAATTTCTTCCATTTTGCATATAAGAAATTTATTTCACAGAGCAGTTAAGTAAATCGTTCCAAGTTGTATATCTAGTAAGTGGGAGAGCTGAGATTTGAACTCAGGCTCTCTAGCTTCCTAATCTCTGCTCTCATTCACTGTGATGTACTGCTAATACCATTAACAGGTACTGGCAAATAAATTCCTTATTGCCTTGCCCAAGGTCAATCTGAAAGTCATCACGGTGTCTTTTTTTTTTTTTTGGAGAGATGATCTTAACTGCCAGTGGCTGTCACCAGCTGAAACTTTGAGTTATGGGCAGCCACTCACTGATTTGGTAACTGTATAAAAAAAATTAAATAAAAACTACCAATGAAATTGAGTCAATCTAATTGATCTGGATTTTTAAATTTTTTTTTTTTACAATACAGCAGTGGAAATAATTTTCTTAAATCACTACTTAATTAATCCACTAAGCATTTTCATAAGAGTGTGGAATATAATTGTCATAAAAAACTTCTGAGTAAGACACATAAAACTTAGTTAATTTTCCGAAAATCACACACCAAAAATGTGACAAAATTGGCCTCCAAACCATGTTTTCGTGACTCGAAACTCATGGGACTTACAATATGTGATGCTATTAGAAAACTACAGAGAGCTACATGCATGTGTAAGCATGAATACAGGTTTTTGTAATAGAAACTAAAACATAGGACAAAATATGTAGGAATGTAATACAATGGTTTATGTACCTTAAATGTGGTCAGTCTTTAGGTCTGTTTCACTAATCTATGCAAAAAATTGCACATCAATATTTTTCTTCATTCACCATTTTTTTCACAGGTGTTTCAGCTTTGAAGCTATGGGACAATAATAACACGAAGGCTGGCCACTTTGTTTCATGCCTCCTTGACCCGTGTGTTCCATGTATGAAAATCTTTAGATTTATGTTTTCTGATTACTTTAACTAGGACCTCTGTATTCCAGTGGCTTATAATCTTAGAACTTGTCAGGGATGAAAGAAGTGAGCTAACTTGCAAGCAACTGTTGTTTGGCTATATGATGCCATGAATCCTGTTTAGTTTGTGATTACTTTGGAAGAGAATAAAACTAGAAAGTCAATGTACCCATTCCAGTATTCTCTCTAGAGTAGTGCCAATTTAAACTAGGATATCTCCTAAAATTATGTCAGTGAATTTTGCATTCTCTCTGTTAAGTTTTATTAAGTTTATACTTAGTCATGATAATCAATGATTAGTATGTCTAATTGAAATCACCTCTCATCTGTTGCTTTGCATTTTTCTCTAAAATCCATTTCAAAAGGGGTTGCTCCTCCTTTCTACTAAATATTTAAAAGAGCAGAAGGTGAGAATATTTTATGCATTATATAGAAATTCTTTTTCCATCTGTTGAAGGTTTTTATTTTTATTTTTATTTTTTGCTCCTTTTTCTTTTCTTCTTCTTCCCTTTCCCCAACCAGGGTATAATGTGTAACTAAATTAGTCCAGAGATCCTAGGGTTTAACATATTTAAAAACTTTATTATTAATAGTTCAGCTTTCTTAGAATGCATTATACTAAAAGGACAATGGAGTTTTGTAACTGTGCATTATTATATCAAAGGAAAGCATATTTGTTAATAAAATACTAAATGCCAGTGTCCATATCTGAGCCTTCAGAGACCTCTCTGCAGGCACAAAGTTTTCATCTCATGTGCCTACTCTGATGTATTGGTAATGTCTGATTGAAGTACACATTGAGAGTAATTCTGTTGCCATGCCTGAGCAAAGCGGAAGTTCCAAGACCAATTAGTGAAGTCTATCATGATTAGGGAACTGGGGGATGGAGACACGTAGGCCAGATAGTTGCCCCGTTCAGGACTAACACTCTCTATACAGTTATTTTCTTCTGTATTTTCTTCAATTCATTTCTAAAATTTTCTTCAATTCACTTCTAAAATTTTCTTCACTTCTAAAAGTAACCTGGATAGTCCTATACTGTTATAACATTTATCCATGTTCCACAGCATTTTATTATTTGAGAGTTCTTACTAATGTCTAATTTGCATAGATTTGGTGTAATTTAGAGCTATTTCCTCTTGTTCAGCTGTATTCAGAAGCAGAGTTTCCATACAATGACTCATCTTATACATGAAGGGTGTTATTAAAGAATGGTCTGGGATTGTCCAGGGAAGGATGGAGGCTGCATATTGGGAAAACAGCAATTGAGATGTACATTGTGTTATATCTCTGGGCTGAAAGGCCATCTGTTTTCAGGAAAAAAAACAGACATTCCTGTTTCATCACAGCAGGAAAAAGAGGAGCTTTCTAAACAGAATACAGAAGTAACAACAGCCCCAGCTTACACAATGCAGACTCATAATAGAAAACAAATTTGACCCATTTTATAACAAACATCCCCCTTGTTTGGTGTGTCCATGGTTCCATTAACTGCCTTTGGGCTCACAGAAATTAAGTGCACCCATACTGTCCAGTTATTCTTCATTCTCTTTCATCAAGGCCTGTTTGGAGAGGTGAGAGTTGACACGAAGCTTATCATCAGTTAGGCCCAGATTATGTAGATGTACAGAGAGCTATGAAAAAGAACACTCAAGGAGTTTGCCAGAAGATAATTTATGTGTTATTTTAGCCTGAAGAAATTAAATATAATAGGAGTAGAAAATTCCTTGATTTTCATAGAGTTGAGTAATCTTTAAATCATATGTTAGGGGGCTCTAGAAGAAAAAGTGGCCTGTGAATCTGTATAGTAGATGTTTCACCTTAAAATGTGAGATAACTCAGATGTATTAATTGCCTGCCCTGTGCCAAGCAATGCTACATATTTTCTTTCTATTATTGTTGAGGCTTAAGGGTTCCGATAAACTATAACCCCTCTTTTCCTCACCTTCAGCAGCAATTGAGAGACAGATGCATGGAAATCACAGATGAAGATGAAAATACCACCTTCACGGCCAGTCAAGTGTTAAAGAATGTGATTTAGATGCAGCCAACGGTACCTACAATTACACTCCAACAAAATGGAACTCACTTCAAACTAAGAGCCCATTCCATGGAGGAGAGGAGAATGAGAATGTAGAACAGTCAGACAAAGGTAGAGAAAGGAAGAATCCCAGCCAATTCTTGAAGCTTAGCTTTAAATCCAGTTTGTTCCTAAACACTCAGCAACCAGGAGTCTGACTAATCTTCAGGAGGGGAAGAATAAGTGCAGAAACTGGTGGTTTTACTTTACTTACCTTGAAAACAGGCCCAAAATTGGGAAGGGGAGTTACAAGGGGAAAAATTATTCCCTGCTAATATTTTTCATTTTACTGTCACAATATTAAGAGATGTTTGTTGGAGGAAAAAAGTTGTATTTCCCAAAGACTGGTTTCTATACATGTGAGAGATACATGCCATAGGAGAGAACATTGTGAGAATATTCCTGGCCCCTCTTTACTTCCTCCTACTCCCCAGTTCTTCCCTAAAGAAGATGCAACTTATCTGATCGGTGAATTTGGAGCAAGAACTAAGCAAGCTTCGTTTAGCCTCCACTGGCTCTTCCCTTTGTATCTGCTTCTCTTCTGAGAAGGTGTTCATCTTGGAAGTCAATGCACTTCAGTGGGATCTGCCTTTTAGAAAAGCGGGAGGCTATCCTCTGGTGCTAAGGACAAGTAGGTTAGGCTCAAAACTTTAGGGTGAAGCATGAGAAAGTTCACTGTGTCTACATATCTAAGCATACCTCTATTCAGCTTTAACAGTCATACAGCTGGCATTTTTCACATTTTAGCATCGTTCTAGCTGTCCTAACTCTCAATCAATCCCAACTCAGGAGGAAAGAAATGAAAACTCACCAACTTGGACCTTAGTCTGCAGCCTCGAGAAACTGGCATTTTGGTAGCAACACAGCACAGATTTTTCAAGATGACAGATATGACCTACATTGGTGGTTTTAGTTTTAGGCCTTAGGCATAGATGGTATGAGACCACCCACTCTGAGAACTAACGGCTACTAACTGTGTCCAGGTTTTATAGATGCAGAGATAGTTTTATTGGGAAACTAGGCTTCCTGGTCCTTAGTGAGAAGCAGCAAAGCATTGAAGAATAAGCTGCTGTAGGTTACACTAATGGACTTGCACAGGAACAGGGTTTATCTTAGCAACTGAAGTTCAAGATTGGAATGAGGAGATGAGCAAGACTTTCACTATTTGTCAAAACAATTTCAGACTGGCAGAATTTTAATGTATAGATCTCCTGGTTTGGCCTCTTAGTATGAAGAAAGACTGAACAATATTTGTTGTGGTGGCTGTGTCTGCAGGCTGGAATAAGATGCTAAAAAAGGGAGCTGGCTTCCACAAAGCACCAGTGTGTTGTTCCTGCCAGGCATGGTAGGCAAATCTAGATCCCATGTCACAAGTGCTGTTTCTTTCTATTTTGTATAGCACTTAGAGCCAATGAAAAGGACTGGAGTGGGGCTAAGCTCTTTGATTCCTGAGGTTTGTCATAAATCAAGGATTAAGTCCTCACCAAATAGTTTCAAATTGGCTCCAAAGAGTTTAATTGAATAGTCTTTGAATATGAGCTAAAATATCAGAGTCCTAGACAGGCTACTGGAGTTTTCAGTTTGAACCTAAAAAGCAGCTATATTTTTATTCCAAATCCAATGTCTAATCAACTAATAAAGGTTGGAAAGGCCTGTCGTTGGAAAGGTCTCTCGAAAACTTGGTTTTGCTCAGGAAATTAAGAAGAAACTAGATCAGCAAGGAAAGACATCTAAATGTCACTCTAAGCACCAAAATCAAAACAATTGGATAATAAGACAAAAACAAAAACATGTGATGTAATTAAGCTGAAAAAAAGACATTTCATTAGGAGAAATATTAACAAGTAGACTAAATAGAGATATACACAGCATATTAGATCTTGGAGGCCAGACTAGACACATTTGAAAGGGCAAAGAGATGCACCTAGATTGAATTGCTTTTAAAAGGAAGACTAGAAAAAGTGTGGCCATATTTGTCATTAGATAAGAAAGGATGGATATGATCAAACTAAATCTAACAGCTCAAGAGGGACAATATCTCAATGAGAGACAGAAATGGCTCCCCAAGAAGTTCTAGATAAAACATTCAGAGGGATCCTCTCAAAGTTGTAGATAGAAGCTACAATAACAGCCATTGTAACCATTCTTTGAAGAATAGTTAAAAGGAATTGAAAAAAAGGGGCCGGGCATGGTGGCTCATGCCTGTAATCCCACCATTTTGGGAGGCCGAGGCAGGCGGATTACCTGAGGTCAGGAGTTCGAAACCAGCATGGCCAAAATGGCAAAACCCCATCTCTATTAAAAACACAAAAATTAGCCAGGTGTGATGGCACACACCTGTAATTCCAGCTACTCAGGAGGCTGAGTCAGGAGAATCACTGGAACCTGGGAGGCAGAGGTTGCAGTGAGCCGAGACTGTGCCACCACTCCAGCCTGGGTGACAGAGCAAGACTCTGTCTCAGAAAAAAAAAAAAAAAAAAAAAAAGGAAGAAAATTGTGGGATTTGAGAGTGAAATAACAGGATGATCATTATAGGTGATTTCAAGTTCTATAGGTGACAACCAAGTTGATATAGTTATCAGAAGAAAAAATGAAGATTTTTTTTGCATACTGAAGAAATAAGTTTAAGAAATTTATGGAGTTGGAACTCTATAGAAATGCCAAAGAGTGAGATATACTAAATGAGAGCCAGACTGGACAGGAATTGGCCATGTTAAATCTAGGTTATTTGATGTTGTTTTCATCCAAGGAGAATGATTTCCTATCTGAGTTTTTCCTACTCAGAAAGTTGAATTTGGAGTCATTTTTTTTAAAACAGTAAATTCTTTTGGCAGACCTCAAATTATCAATATCTCATCTCTTCAAAATAGAGGATAAGATAGCAGGGCTTGGTGGCTCACGACTGTAATCCCAGCACTTTGTGAGTCTGAGGTGGGTGGATTGAGGCCAGGAGTTCAAAACCAGCCTGGCCAACATGGTGAAACCCCATCTCTACTAAAATACAAAAATTAGCTGGGAGTAGTTGTGCATGCCTGTAATCCAAGCTACTCAGGAGGCTGAGGCATGAGAATTGCTTGAACCTGGGAGGCAGAGGTTGCAGTGAGCTGAGATTGTGCCACTGCACTCTAGCCCGGGCAACAGAGTGAAACTCTCTCCCCTACCCTCAAAAAAAAAAAAAAAAAAAAAAAAGAGGATAAAACAGGACACAAGTTAAAGCTAAAGAAATCAGTTACTAACAAATACAAATAATTTTAAAATGAGGGCCAGAAAGCAAAACAAAATCAAGAAGGAAGAAAGACCCTCCAATCCAGCCATCACTACCAGCTCTATATGTGGGAGAGAAAGAAGAAGGAAGGATAGAATGTGAGAATCTTCACTGAAGTTATAGAAAATGACAGAAGACTACCAGAGGGAAAAAAATCCACTAGAACATACCCATATCCCACTACTGTGGACAAATATTGGACATGTCCCAGCAACCATTGATGCAGCATAAGTTATTCAGGGCCAGGACATTTAAAAGTTGAAGAAGGTCAAGGTACTAAAAAATAAAACATGACAAAGGTATTCACTTTCATGATGTCACCAGGGGTATAAATATTAGAAGCATCAACAGAATCTGTTGAGGGTGATCCTTTAGGAAGCTCTAATGTGAGAATAAAGTGGAAACTTTCCTGGGAGGGAGGCTTTATAAGCTGAGGCAATGCCTTAGCAGGAGATAGTGGCAGTAACACTTTAGCACCAGACTAAAAATGCCTGCTTACAAGCAATAGTGGAGACTATGTCAGCAGGTATAGCCCATACTCTGTTCTAATTTGGTGTCAAAAACTCAGGCTTCCAGAAAAAAGGAAATACAGAATCTGGAATGTCCTGGACAAGAAAGAAAGGCAACTCAAAGAAGATCAGGCAATTGTGAATGTCTTTAAATGAGTAAGGAAATAGTGAACACTGTGTATAGGTAGACGGCTATTTTGTGTGTGTGTGTGTTTTGTTATAGAGCTCATGTAAAACTGTAATTAATCATTTTACTTGCTCATGCTGTATTCAATTTTTAAAAATTTTTGTTTATTTATTTTTTGAGATAAGATCTATTCTCTGTCACCCAGACTGGAGTGCAGTGGCCCAATCATGGCTCTTTGCAGCCTCAAACTCCTGGGCTCCAGTGATCCTCCCACCTCTGCCTCCCCAAATGCTGCAATTACAAGTGTGACCCACCATGCCTGGCCCAATTAATCTCTTGAATAGAAGTTTCTACAAACTAAGTTTAAATTCACATGTCAGGAATAAATGCCATAGGCCGACCAGCACCCTAGAGAAACCAAGGTTCACTTCATCTACCCAACTTGCCTCAGGTGGAATGGAATCTCTGCTTGATCTTTGGCAAAAGGTGAGTTTAGATTATATAAATGTTTGGGTCATGACAATATCATTGTCCCTGGAGAGCTTTACTAGGGGATGAGTATTTGTTTATGTTTCTAAATATGATAGAGATCATTCTGGTGCTGTGATAAACTTGTGTTTTCTATTATCATTCCCATTATTATTAAAAAGTGAGGTATCCCGATATGATGCACTGAGAAAGATAGAACATCATTTTTGTAGGATTCTTGCCAAAAATGTGTTATTTTAATATAACCATGTGGAAACATCAGGCAAACCTAAATCAGGGAGGAGTTTACTAAATCACTGGCCCATAATCTTTTCTTTTTTTAAGTTCAGGGATGCAAGTGCAGGTTTGTTACATAGGTAAACTTGTGTCATGAAGGCTTTTGTACAGATTATTTCATCACCCAGGTATTCAGCCTAGTACCCATTAATTATATTTCCTGATTCTCTCCCTCCTCCCAACCTCTGCCCTCTTAAAGGCCCCATTGTGCATTGTTCCCCTCTATATGTCCACGTGTTCCCATCCTTCGGCTCCTACTTATAAGTGAAAACATGCAGTATTGGTTATCTGTTCCTGTATTAGTTTGTTAAGGATGGTGGCCTCCAGCTCCATCTATGTCCCTGCAAAGGACATGGTCTCATTCTTTTTTATGATTGCACAGTATTCCATTGTGTATATGGGTCTAATATGAAGCATCTATATGGAAATTATACAAGTTTACAAGAAAAAACAAACAACCCCATAAGAAAGTGGGCAAACAGACACTTTTCAAAAGGACACATATATGTAGCCAACAATCATGAAAAAAAGCTCAACATCACTGATCACTAGAGAAATGCAAATCAAAACCACAATGAGATACCATCAAACACCAATCAGAATGGCTACTATTAAAAAGTCAAAAAATAACAGATGCTGGTGAGATTGTGGAGAAAAAGGAACACTTACATGCTGCTGGCAAGAATGTAAATTAGTTCCGTGACTGTGGAAAGCAGTGTGGCCATATCTGAATGTAAAACAGAATTACCATTTGACCCAGCAATCTCATTATTGGGTATATACCCAAACAAATGTAAATCATTCTACCATAAGGATACATGCCACTTACGTCCATTGCAGCTGTAATCACAATAGCAAAGACATGACATCCACCTAAATGCCTATCAATGATAGACTAGATAACGAAAATGTGGTACATATACACCATGGAATACCATTCAGCCCATAATCTTTAAAACTGCTAAGGTCATGAAAGCCAAAGGAAACGTGAGACACTGCCAGGCTGAAAGGGACAAAAAGAAACTTGGCATCTCAACAAAATATGTGACCCTGAATCTAATCTGGGAAAAAGTATTTTGGTGAGGAAGTCTAAAAAGGGGCCATAGATTAAATAATATGATTGTATCAATATGAATTTCCTGTTTGTGAAAATTATACTATGGTTATGTAAGAGAATGTCTTTTTTATACAAGGTAAAGAGACATTGTGTTTACTTAATGTTTACATTACATTTACTTATACTCATTTTTTATTTTTCTGAGACAGTATCTTCATACCCTTTTTGTTGCTATTACAGAATACCACAAAATGGGTATTTTTTTTTTTGAGGCAGAGTTTTGCTCTTGTTGCCCAGGCTGGAGTGCAATGGCACAGTCTCAGCTCACTGCAACCTCTGCCTTCTGGGTTCAAGCGATTCTCCTGCCTCAGCTTTCCGAGTAGCTGGGATTACAGGTGCCCGCCACCATGCCCAGCTAATTTTTTGTACTTTCAGTAGAGACAGCGTTTCGCCATGTTGGCCAGTCTGGTCTCCTCCTGACCTCAGGTTATCCACCTGCCTTGGCCTTCCAAAGTGCTGAGATTACAGGCGTGAGCCACCGCACCTGGCTGGGAATGGGTAATTTACAAAGAACAGTTTATTTGGCTCACTGTTTAGGAGACTGTGGAGTCCAAGTGCATAGTTCTTGAATCTGGCTGGTGCCATCCTATGGTGGAAGACAAAAAGAAGAAGCATGTGTTTGTGACAGACAGAAGCACTAGGAGCTAGCTTTGCTTTATAATAACCCACTCTCTAGATAACTAACTCTCTCCCTTGATAATGACATTAATCCATTCATGAGGGCAGAGCCCTTGTGACTCAATCACCTCTTTTAGGTCCCACCTCCCAATACTGTTGCACTGGGGATATAAGTTTCCAACATATGAACTTTTAGGGGACTTATTCAAACCATAGTAAAGGGAAAATAATGATAAATCAAGTATGGTAAAATACTGACATTTGGGGAATATGAGTGAAGGGACACAGGTAGAGTTGCCAGATTTTGCAAACAAAAATATGCAACACTCAGTTAAATTTGAATTTCAGATAAATAATGAATATTTTTATTATATATCTGTATCAAATATTGCATAAGATATATTTATATTAAACATTGATATTTATCTCGGTGTCCTGTACTTCAAATTCAAATTTAACTGGATGTCTAGTGTTTCTCTGGCAACCTTATATAATATCTTCTTATAATACTATGTACTACATTTGCCACCTTCTAATATCTTTAATTTTTTTATTGGCAAGTTAAAAAATTTAAATTGCATAAGAGACTTGGAGCCTAATTCACTTCATTTTAGAGGTTTTAAGGGATTTGAACCCACGCAGTAAAAAAGCCTAGGTTACCACCCTGGAAGAACCATCCTTCTATCAGGAAATTTGAGTGAGTGTGAAAGATAGAAATAGAAAATAGAAACTGGGAAGGATAATGTGACATGTGGGGTTGAATTTACTTGGATCTTACCACATAGCTTTTTGTATTTTTAAGAAATCTTCCCTAGAAGTTTGATAAGGGGAAGAAGGTTATATTCAATTTAATGGAAATTTTTAGTTTGCTGAAATTGTATTACTTGAATTCATTTATGCTATCACTTAAAGTCATCACCTAACCTCTGATCAAAGATGTATTGGACAACCTAACTGCACGTTTTGAGATGGGAAATAGAACCAAGTGTTAATTTTCAGCCTAGGGTGCAAGCAGAGACTTAGAGTTAAGTAACATGCTGTTCTGAAATATTTTTGAGCTTTCTGATGGCAGGTGGGGTGAAAATTGCTGTCTATTAATGGTCTCAGGAGAATCGCCAGAGGAGCAGTGACTGATATTAGGGGAGTCCTAAAGTTGTTGTACATGACTGGGCAGGCAAATTTGTCTCATTCAGGGTGAAATGTTAACAAGTCAATTATAGCATCTTATTTAAGCTGCCTCCTCCAGTCCACTGTGTCACTACAAAATGTTCATCTTTACCTTCCAAATTACATTTTTTATCTTTCAGTCTTAAGCTTGGGATAGGGAATAAAACAAGGTTTTCTTTTTCCTTTGCCTCCCAAATATTTTAACAATGATTATATAGGATGGGAGATTCAGTTCGGTTAAATATCTTTCCCCAAGTTACAGAAATAAAAAGGCTTAAACCCAACTTCAATGCCTGGTCTACCCTACTTCACTGTTCATATTTTTTTGCATCTCTGTGACCATAATTAGGAATGCAATCATATAATACTTATGTAATTACTATAACATTCATATACAGTATCACATAATAATTTTACATTCAGCATCAATATCAATTTTTTCCCTATATTACATGGCCTCTCTATAGTCAATATGTGTTGGGCTACATACATGTACAATATTTCATGACAGAATCAATAATTGAATGAGAAACTAAGTGCTTGATATTTCATGGATGGCTGTTTTCTTATTCTGCTGACAAACGAAATCTATTTATGATTTTAAATGAATATAGTTTATCTCAACTCTATAAATAAGCATTGTACAAGCCTCATTTTACCCACGCAGCTTCCAATTCATTAGTTCTTCTATGCCAAGTTATCCTAAGTTTTCCTCTCAATCACGTACCACAGGGCAGACTCCCTATTACTTATCAAACCACTGTACTTTATGATAGAGTCTCACTGTGCACAAACTCACCTGCAGACTGAAGCAAAAACATCTCAATCAACTTGCAGTTTTTTGAAAGAGTGAATAAAATGCTTGTTATCATGAGTCACTGAGATTTGGGGTGATTTGTTATATAGTATTATTGCATATCTGACTTTTACAAATTAGTCGCAATCTTGTTTGAGAAGCCATTGACTAGAACTATCTAAGTAACTGGAGGAAAATGCCTTCTGTAGGGAGCCTACACTAATCCATTCCCACTCTATGGTCTAACGT
Organism: Pan paniscus; assembly: GCF_029289425.2. Taxonomy (NCBI): domain Eukaryota; kingdom Metazoa; phylum Chordata; class Mammalia; order Primates; family Hominidae; genus Pan; species Pan paniscus. Next base: position 43,756,132 of record NC_073258.2, on the reverse strand, counting down.
TCCTAAATGTTATGTATTGCAGACTGACCAAGCCCTGGTGTGGGGTGTGGTAGAGTGAGAGGCTGGTTACCTATGGCAGCAGTTCTCAACTCTCTCCCGTGGAGAAATCCATGATGGATGGTGTTTACCTGAGTGGCCCACTCCCGCGAGGGTCCCTAGACTCCTTGGCAAGCAAGGTGTAACACTACCAGTCCTTTCTCTTTAACTCTAGAGATAACATATTGTAATAGATGTAAAAGTGAGAGTGACACTTTTTCAGAGATACGATTGAATCCACTTCAAATGTATATAAAACAACTGTTTGTGAACATTTTAATATTTGTGAATATTTTAATATTGATCTACCTAATAGCCAATCATGTCTTGAACTATCTCAGATTATAGTAGAGAACTTTCTACTCCAAACCTCATCCCTCTCTTAATCCTCTCTTATTCCTCTTATTCTATACAAGCTTGTTACCTTCTACTTCAAGAATTGAAATCATTGTATTCCATGATAAATTGCATACTATTACAGCGGGAATACTACACACTCAATAATTTCCAATTCCTTCCTCCTCCTTCTCCTCTTATTCTTCTCTTCAGTGCTCTTCTAAGGAAAAAGACCTTGTAATTTTCAGTCATCTATATTTGATATGCAAAACACTGATTTTGACCTCTGAAACTGCTTTTGTTTTATTTGATCTCATAACTTGTTAGATTTTGTAAAGGAAAAAAAATGCAGAGCTGCCACTAACGGCTCTGTCAAATTCTTTTTCTTGTTGCACGGTGTGCCTCTTAATGACAAATCTTTTCCCAATATCATAACATTACAGGCACATATAGTTATTAAAACTGACTCATTTCAACTACCATGAATGAATCCAAAAGGTCATCCACCTGCCTCGGCCTTCCAAAGTGCTGAGATTACAGGCGTGAGCCATCGCACCTGGCTGCGGATGGGTAACTTACAAAGAACAGTTTATTTGGGTCACTGTTTAGGAGACTGTGAAGTCCAATGTAACATTTTTTTCTCCAGTGTTACCTGAAGCTCCTCTATTTACCCAGCTGTAGATTGGACCTGTGGTTCTAGCCAAGGGCTTGGGATGGAGAAAGGCTATGTAAATCTCATTTATTTTCCTACCTTCTATAAGTTCATCCTCCTTTTTGTGTTACCCATGTAGTGTAAAAAATAAGAGGGAAGGTGAGGAGAAAAATAGAATTACCTAATGGAAGGTAAACTGTCTCCTCCTTTCTCAGTAGTAATTGATGTTCACTTCTGTGGCTATTGTTTGTACTTTGAGGTCTGTTGATACCACACTCAGTAACTGGCTTTGCCTTTGCACAGGAAGTACACAACTACTCACTCCTACATGAGGGTTTATTTGTTGGCTCTTTTGCATAACTCCCTGGTGATCTCTCCCTACTCAGTCCCTTGGCATAAAATATCTGACTGGGAATCAGCTTCTTCTTCTCTAATTCTCCTCATCCTTGAATCCAATTGGTGATTCTTCAAACCTCTTTTTTCAGTCTTCTAATCCAAAAGATGCCCCTTCGTTGTGGGTAGGAGTAGTGCAGTGCAAACTCTAGCTAGCTGGAGATCTAGGTAACTTGTCATGCCAAGTGGTGAAAAAGTAGGCTCCTTCTTTAAAACTCTCATCTTTACTATGCCTTTCTCGTGCTCTTCTCCCTGTTGCAGACATGTCCGGGTATGTTCACAAACATGGACATTATATTGGTCAATAAAATATTAGTCTTTCTTTCTCATAAGATTTATCTCACTTTACTTATTTGTCTCCTAAAGGTCTCCTCCATTTCTTAGCTTTGGAGAGGGGAAACAGATTATCTTTCTTGGGTTGCACTTCCCCTTTGAAGGCTATTTTTTTCTCTCTCCTGGTCCCTGTCTCTTTACTATCCTTAGAATAGGCCAGAAATCCAGTTTGATGTTTTTAGCATGTGGCAAGCCAGGAATTTCAAGCAAAGAATCAAACTTTTTCCAAGCACTGATTTGATTGTTTAATAATCAGGTTTTCAATAGAGCAACATCTCACTTGTGGTAGACCATATCATGATTCAGCAAATATTTCCCCTTTCCTCTTCCATAGAATTGGGATTCTCATCCTCACCCCAACAACCTTGAGCTTGGACATGTTATTTTGCTTGGCCATTGTATTAGTCTGTTCTCACACTGCTAATGAGACATACCCAAGACAGGGTAATTAAGGAAAGGAAAGAGGTTTAATTGACTCACAGTTCCACATGTCTGGGGAGGCCTCACAATCATGGCAGAAGGCGAAGGAGGAGCAAAGTCACATCTTATGTGGCAGCAGGTAAGAAAACTTGTGCAGGAAAATTCCCCTTTATAAACCCATCAGATCTGATGAGACTTATTCACCATCACGAGAACAGTATGGGAAGGACCCGCCCCCATGATTCAATTAACTCTCACCAGGTCCCTCCCATGACATGTGGGAATTATAGGAGCCACAATTCAAGGTGAGATTTGGGTGGGGACACAGACAAACCATATCAGCCATTAAATGTGTACAGATGTGATTTAATAGTGTTTTAAATGCACTCGTGTTGTTTGAGTTCTACTTTGTCATGGCCCTGAGAAGACTATGCACCAGGTACCTGCTGCTCTTTCAGGCTTGGTTTCAAAATGGAAGACCAAAGAACAGGCTTAAATGCAAGCTTAGGCAAGTCACTGCTGACATTGACCAAAGAGTGAGGAGTGACTGTTGTTTTATGCTCCTGAAATTTGGGTATAGTTTTCTAGCATAATAGAGCAAATTAATACATCAAGTCAAATCTCTATACTCTTCTATTATTTCAGTGCCTTACACCAAACTGGTTATGCAAGGAAGTTTGTCTTTGGATTTGTGACCTGTTCAGTCACACATGGCTTGGCACTTCGTTTAATTCTCTGATCTCACTGTCTTAATAATTTTTTAAAATAAATGGCACTGTATTTCAATTTTTTACAGGATCCTATTAAATTTCATAGGCAGTCCTCTACCTAATTTAGATATTTCAAAGAAAATTTGGTAGAAAGCAAAGAGCAGTCTTCAGCTGGCAGCACAATAACTCAGATGTATGCTCTATTATGTAGCATGTACATGCATGAGTGCATATACACATGCACATTTAACACTGGCTTTGTTTGCTGGAGTGATTCTCAAACTATGTGAATTAGTAGCTGTTGAATCTTGAAAATGTTGCTTATATTCTCTTAGCTAAAGTTATTAAATGGTTTGCATAACAATATGTGGTAGAGATGTTATGAGAGCTAAATGATTTATTTATCAACAATAAAGCATCTACCACTTTGCATTATATTAGGTGATCAGTTAATTTTCTTGTCCTATTCCCTTTATCCAATGTTTTAATTGAAAGAAAGCCCTTGAAAACCATTATCAGATAAACACGAATGAATCAACAAATTAAAAGCAAAGTTGGCAAAGTGGGGTAAAATAACAGTTGGAGAACAGAGATGCATTAGCTTCTGCTGTTTAAATGTGAACAAATTGGGGAGACATGATGTGACATGACTCCCCAACTTTTTGTTTTGTTTTTTCTAAATCTTCCCAACTTTTTAATGCAAAATAACTTTCTAATTTTCTTTGAGGGAGTAACCCTCTTAGTCATCAGGACGTTGACTATTTTTGCTGTTGTTTCTATATTTTTGTGTGTCTATTTGTGCCAGTAGTGAGGTTTGAATTATCACACTCCATGGATAAAGAGCACTTTGTGTTAGAGTAACTCAGAGAAAAATGCCCAAGATTCAGCCTAAAAGCCAGGTCTTTGACCAATATAATCAAAGAGATCCATTGCTTGAAAAGCAGCTAAAATCAAAAGCATGATGTTTTGTCTTGGTGTTTACTCACTATTGCATTGCAGTCAAAATAATGGACTAGAAATCACTTAAAACTTTTCAGCAGAATTACTCCTGTAACATTTTAATAGGTTTAGAAGATAATCTATAAAAATACATATAATTGAAAATTCTCCCAATCCACTGTCTAAGGAGCATGTTTACAAAATAAAACAAAACACACAAAAACATCTTTTAGGGAAGTAAGCAATAAATTCAGGTTGTTACATCCAGTTTTGCCAGTGATTGGGAAAAATGTGCGCACAAAAATGCCTTTTGCTTTTCTCAGTATTCGGCTGGGCCACTTAGTTTATTTAAGAGCTGCTGAGATCATTGTGAATGAGAGAGGCTTTTTATGCCCTTTTTGCTGCAAGTGCCATTAAAGATTGCTGGAAAGTTGGGGGCTGGTGAAAATCTTGTTTAGAGCTCTATCCATCATACGATTATCTCCTCTGAGATATGAGCACCAATTGAGCAAAATAATTGAAGTTCTACACTAAAGGATTGAGTACTGAGCTAAGAGACTAAGAAAAGGGTCTTCAGAGATACACATAGTTCATTTACATATAACACATTTAGAGGAATCTGTTTCTGACTTTTGGATTCATTCATTCTACAGATAGTTACTTAATGGCAGGCACTATGTTAAGCCCCACTGCTATGTGGTAAACAAAACTAGGTCCCTGCTTTATGGAGCTTAATCCAGTAGTTGATTTTGAAAGGAAAAGGAGGGGAATACTTAGCCTGGAATGAGAGAAAGAAAAGTGGTTATCAGCTCTCAGCTAGTGGAAAAAACATTTACTCATCTCCTACTATAAATAAACTGTTTGCAACATTATAGTTTACATTTTACAATGTATAAGCATATATATTTGAACATGATCTTCTGTGAATCTCTTTCAATTGCCTTGAGAGATGAGAAAATCAAGGCTGGTTATGCAATAAATAAAAAGCTGTTACTGGAAGGAAAATTAAATTTGCCCTCTTAGGTAACAGGAATCAAGAGAAAGGGTGGAAGCTACACAGAAACAGGAAGGGCTGCCTTAGAATAAATGCATTGTCATATTCAAAATAACTAAGATATGGAAACAACCCGAGTGCCTGTGAGCAGATGACTGTGTAAAGAAAATGTGAGATACATACACACAACACACACACACACACACACACAGAAAGAGATGAATATTATTCAGCTACTTTAAAAAAAAAGAAGGCCAGGCACGGTGGCTCACGCCTATAATCCCAGCACTTTAGGAGGCCAAGGTGGGTAGATCACCTGAGGTCAGGAGTTTGAGACCAGCCTGGCTAACATGGTGAAACTCCATCTCTACTAAACACACAAAATTAGCCGGGTGTGGTGGCGGGCGCCTGTAATCCCAGCTACTTGGGAGGACGAGGCAGGAGAATTGCTTGAACCTGGGAGGCAGAGGTTGTGGTGAGCCGAGATGGTGCCATTGCCCTCCAGCCTGGGCAACAAGAGTGAAACTCCATCTGAAAAAAAAAAAAAAAAAAAGGAAGAAGAAGAAAGAAGGAAGAAAGAAGAAGGAAGTCCTGGCACTTGCAGTAACATTGATGAAAGTGGAGGCCCTCATCTAAGCAAAATAAGCCAGAAATAGAAAGACGAATACTGTATGGTGTCTCTTATATATGAAAACTTAACTTTAAAAAAAACTTTTAAAGAGTCATACTTATTGAAAGGTAGAGTAGAATGGGGTCAGAAAGGGTTGGGGGTGGGGAAGTTGAGAGATATTGGTCAAAACATACAAGCTTTCAATTACAAGATGAATAAATTCTGAGGGTCTAATGTATAGCATGGTGACTATAATATTAAAACTGTATTGTATACTTGCAATTTGTTAACAGAGTCGATCTTAAGTTTTCTCGTTTAAAAAAAGCAGTCACATGGAATGATGGATATGCTAATTAGTTTGATTGTGGTAATCATTTTACAATGTATATGTATATCAAATCATTGCATTGTACACTTAAATATACACAATTTTATTAGTCAATTATATGTTAATAAAGAGGAAAAAAATGTAAGAGGAGAAGGGGACCTAGGTTAAGACTTGTGGTAAAAAATTCAAGGGTCTTCCAAAAGGTTACACAGCACAGCAATTTAAAACATGAAAATACATGTTTGATCTCACCATTACACAGTAGATCCATGTTAACAAACCTGCACATGTACACTCTCAAATCTAAAATAAAATAAAATGACCAACAACAACAACAAAAAAAGCAAACAAGGGTTTGATATCCCAGAATAAGAGGGAACTAGTCAGTGGGTAATAACCATTCCATTTAGAACGATACCTTAAAAAATGTAAATATTTTGAGCTTCTGCACAGCAAAGGAAACAACAACAAAAAGAATGGATTTTTTGCCTTGTCTTAGGAGGATTTCCAAACAGAGGGTTTGTATTCAAACATCGGGGAGGGTGACAATTTCAAACTCCTTCCGGCTCTAGCACTCCAGTTCTATATGTGCCCTTTCCTCTATCCCAGTGGTTTTTAAATGTGCATGTGCTTCACGATGACCTAGGAAGCTCAATGAAAATAGACATGCCTGGGCCTATCCTCAGCCTAATGAATGAGAATCTGCTGCAATAGGATCTGGGACTCTGTATTTTCATCAGTCAGTTCTTCCTGATATGAACCAATGTTTGGAACAACTGTACTACACCAGACATTTTAACCTAGACTTTAAGGAGCACTTTAAATTAGTGGATTTCAAACATTTTTATGACTGGGAAGCACAATAAGTAAATGCTCATGTATTGTTGGATAACAATTGAAGAATGATTTGCCTCAGCAATACTGTCTTTACTACATATATAAAATTCAATACTCTTGAATTTTCTAAGTGCAGGTTGTGACTCAATAAATTAATACTACTCTTCTCTAATGGGACTGTGACCCACAGTTTGAAGAACACAACTTTAGAATTCTGTTCTTCACAAGCTCTTTTGAGCTTCCCCAAGCTCAATTGTGTACGTGTGTGGGTAAGGGGGTTGGGGGGTGGTGGGGGAGATGGATGGAAATTCGCATATCTCATTTAAACCAGAGCAGGAGCAGGGTGTGCACTTTGTCTCTCTCTCATATTCCATTCTTCCTAAGAATCTATGTATAAAGAGAGTTTTTCTTGGGTAAAAGATAAGTACATCAATAAATAAATTCCTTTAGCAATTGCAAGCTGTCTATTATAGACTTGGCCCTGAAGGAGATAAAAAAAAAAAAGATAAGTAAAACACTATCTCTTCCCTCAAGTTGATTACTATGCAATTGATGAGCTATGACTAATTCACATGAAGCAAATAGTAGGTAATGAAGTACTAGGGTGATATGATGAAATACCAGAATATCTCAGGCCTAGGAGTTAGAAGATTGGCATCTGATTAAAAATGTTAATGAACTTTCACTCTGTGCCAGGCTTTGTTCTAGGAATTGGGACTATATTGCTGAATAAGGTGCAGTTTCTACCTTCAGTGAGCTGAAAATCCAGAGGAAAAAAGAAAAATCAGAGGCTTTTACACTCAGATGTAATCAATACTATATATTAACAAAAATACATGGGAACACAACGGAAGAACCCTAAGCCAGTCAAAAGAGTGAATAGGAGCTGACTTCTTAACTTTGGAAATATAAACTCATGCTAAGAGCATAGGAGATACCTAGGCAGAAAGAGCAAAATGCCAGGTAGTGACAGGTAATGCCAGGCTCAGGAGAAAGAGGTCTGGCTTGTTGGGGAACTGCCTGTAGCTCAGGGAGGCTGAAGGACAGGGCATAGAAGAGTGGTTGTGAGGAAGACGTTAACAGAATATGCAATGCATATGGCCTTAAGTGTCATGTTAAATAATATTGACTATATGGTGAGTATTTTGGGGGAGTCATTCAAGTGTTTCTACCAATCAGAGGTTCAAGATTAGATATGTACTTAAGGAAAACCATTTGAACTCATGGGTGGACACCAGAAAGAAAAGTGGGTTACAGGGAGTTAAAAAGAAAAAATGGTTACAGGGAGTTAAGATAGAACTGTGCTACAGTATTCAAGCAAGAAGAGACTAAGACATACACCAGGCCATGGGCACTGTGAACAGAGCTGGCAAGCAGTGCAATAAAACTATAATTAATGGGAAAAATTAACTAATGGTAGGAATAAGTTTGGTTAGTCATTTAACCAGGTTTCTTTGTGCTCAAAATGAAAATATTAGAAAATATAATTTCAAAGTGTTTTCTCCCTGATTCAAATCTCTAAAACCATAAATTTTTCTAATAAATCCTTTACACTGGTTAAGGAGATGAGTCGGTAGTGATGATCAGGACAGTATTGTGGTTGTTTGTTTCTGAAAAATATTGGCTTATATTTTAAATTTTTATTAAGATGGGTGTGAAACCCGAAAAACTGCCATACTCAAAATGTATTAAACTTTTTAATTTATTAAATACATTTCGATATGTCAATTTATATACAAATATAAATAGGACTGTTATAGTAAGTAGTCAGGCATGAGCAGGCCAGGAGAGAGCTCCCCCCAACCCCTCACCAGGAAAGTCAGGCGGCTATCAAGTGATGGTCAGGCAGTTGTCAAACTGTCTCTCTAAAATAATAATTGGTTGCAGCTGGCGCCAGGGAAAGGCAGTCTCCCAGCAGATGGAAACACCTGAAACTGGCAATCAGCAGCTTCCCGATAAGACCTCAGGAACTGGGTAAGCGGGCTCACGCATGCACACTAAGAGGCAAAATGGTGGAGTTCAACAGGTATGTCACCTCCTAGGGACGTTTGACCGGAAAGGAAAGAACGCCTAAAGCGAGCATGCGGACAACTCCAGTAACACATTGCACATGGTCACCTCCCATGTGCCAGCAGGCCACTATGCATGCAGACAGCCACCCCAACGCAAGAATCAAGGCAGAAGGAATATCAAGACCCCAGAAGTAAGCCAACGTGTAAGACCCCAAGTCGAAAGGTCCAAATGCACACTTCTCTTTCAAGTCGCCCACTTGGCCCTTTTCCAAGTGTACTTGCCTCTTTTTTTGTTCCTGCTCTAAAGCTTTTTATTAAACTTTCACTCCTGTTCTAAAACTTGCCTTAGTCTCTCCTTCTGTCCCTCAGCCAAATTCTTTCTTCTGAGGAGGCAAGAATTGAGGTTGCCTCAGCACTGTATGGATTCCTCGCTGGTAACATACTTTGGGGCCGGTTCTTAGATATGTTCTGCCGCTAACAGGAAAGAGAAAATACTTCTCCCCACTTCCCAGCTCCTTTCCCAGAGCTATCTGAGTTCAGCCTTCTCCTGAGTAGTCAGTGAAAGCTAACTGGATCTTGAGCCTTGCGCCATTAAAGTCTGATTTTCTTTACTCTGATATTTTCCTCTAAAACATGTGTTGTGGTTGTTAGATAATTTGTAGCTTGCTGTAGATATTAACATTGCTTGTCTCTGGTAGCTGACTAATGTGCTTATTTTAGGTAGCTCATTCCTTTGACGGTAAGGATTATGTGCTGAGAGATATTGAGTGCCAATTTTGTAGCAAGATATTGCTTATGCTAATTCCTATGCCTGGGCATTTAATTTGGTACATTTACAGTTCTGCAAAATGACTTGGTTTTTCTTTTGTGGTGCAAGGGGAAATAGATTTATATAGAGTTTTGACTATTATTAAGGGTTATAGGAGCTATAATATAATAATAATAATAATCACTACCATTCATCAAGTGCTTACTGTGTGCCAGGAGTTATTCTAAGTGTGTGCATGAGTGCGTGTGTGTGTGATATTCTTGTATAGTTTTTCTCGTATAATACTTTCAGTCACTCTGGAGGGTAAGTAGATTACAAGTCCCAGTTTAGAGATAAGAAAACCCAGGCTGGGAGTAGTGACTCATACCTGTAATCCTCCACTTTGGGAGGTTGAGGCAGGAGGATCATTTGAGGTCAGGAGTTTGAAACCAGCCTGGCCAACATGGTGAAACCGTGTCTCTACTAAAAATACAAAAAAAATTAGCTGGCTATGGTGGAAGTTGCTTGTAATCCCAGCTACTTGGGAGGCTGAGGCAAGAGAATTTCTCGAACCCAGGAGGCAGAGGTTACAGTGAGCCGAGATCACGCCACTGCACTCTAGCCTGGGCAACAGAGAGAGACTCTGTCTCAAAAAAAAAAAAAAAAAAAAGAGAGAGAGAGAGAGATGAGAAAACCCAAACATTTGAGCTCACATTTCAATCTAAGTTGTTCTATTCTATGATTCCAAAGGACTGTTTTCTCTTTTGTGCTCCCCCTTCTCCTCTTCCTCTTCTTCTCCTCCTTCTCTTATTCATTTCTCCTCTTCCCACCCACCCCCATTCTCTCTCTCATCTCCTCATCTTCCCTTTCAGCCTTTCATTTTTTCCTCCACCCCACCTTCACTTCATAATTAAGATAAACAAAAACAATATGCAATGGCATAGAACAGTTACGGTAAAATAACTAAAAGACATAATTAAAAATGAAAGGAATTCAATAACCCATTTCATTGCTTTCGACTTTCCGTGTATATATTGTTGATGAGACCACACAAGTTCCTGTCTCTCTCTGTCTCTTCTTTTCTCTCTTGTTCTCTCTCTCTGCCGCTGGCTTTGTCTTTGGGAGTATCCTCATTGCCTTATATTGCCATCACCCAACACATCATTGTGTAACGCCTGTCACCCTCTTCCATCCTCACCACTCCAACTAAAATCCTGCCATCTGATAAAATTGTTTGCCCATAAATGTCAAGGGATTGGTCTTTCTTCAAATGCAAATATGCCAGACAAGAATGACATTAAAAGCTGAAAATTAATTTATCAGGTCCAGGCAGGCTGGCAGTTAACTGAACGTCATTCTAATACAAGGAAATGGGGAGCCAGCAGGAGGACACTGCACGCTGCTGCTAAGAATAGGAGCCGCAAGGGGGGAGCACAGCACTGCAGACGAAATAGAAAAAGGAGTGAAACCACAAACTTCACAGTTACTCATAGCAGGCTCTGTGTTCAGGGTTAACTTTAAATTGGGTTTGTCCTTGCTTTTAAATACAGTTCTTAAAATATTCATGCCAGACAGTAAAGACAAAAAAGGATCAATTTGTTTCTAGGATTTAAGACTGAAGCCCTAAAAAGTAGGTCATTTTACCTGATAGCATTGCAAAGATCATATGATCATTATTCTGCAAGAAGTATTGCAATAGATAAGAATGTAGTCTTTGGAGTCCATATGCTTAAATTTAAAATCAAGTGCTGTGATTTACAGCTGTGTTAACACTGTCCGTGACTTAATGTCTCCTGACTTAAGTTTCTCCATCTGCAAAATGGGAGCAATAATAGAACCTCAACTGTGTAGATTTAAACAAAGAATAGTAATATAAAGTAGCAGATATAATGACTGAATACATGTTGATTCTTACTGTTTCTATTAAACAGTTGGGTTCAGAAAAAAAGAGTTGAGGTGAGTTGGCTGAAGTGGGTATAAAACACACTTGCCACATTGTGTAATGTGCCCCATTCTGATTCAGCCATGATCTCTTAAAACTAGCTGTACCTAACATGTTTTCCTTTTTTTCTGAAATGGAATTTTGGATCTTAATTCAAAGAAACTTTTTTTTTAATGCAAATATGGTCCTATATGCAGCATCTTCTGCCCTCTTCTGGCTTCTGTAAGAAATTCAAGTGGATGTATAAACTAAATCATATATTGTTTTTATTTTATTTTTCAGTGGACATCACAGTTTACCATTTTTCTAATTCCCAATGAGAAAGAAACAATTGCAATATTTTGTATGAGATGGGAATTGTCAGAAGTTTTTAAGATTTTCTTTAAACAATTTGCTTTTGAAATAGAGATTTCATTCTACTAGTTTATTCAATAGTCTTCTTCCAGTAACAACTCTTAATATTTTAAATACTAAGTAAATAATTAAACAGGGTCACATATTATTGCAGAGACTAAAATCTGAGGTTATTGTAATTCCTGAGCTAATTAATTAGAAGTTTAAAATAGAACCGGCATGTGAGAACATTTGATTACAGAAAAAGCCTAGAGATAAAGGTCCTATTTCTTTTAGAGATTGTATTGGATTTTTGCTCTTTTTCTCTAACCTTCAAAAAATAAATAAAAGCATAATTTTTCAAGATAGACAATTCAAAATAATGGCGCTTATTTTGGTTTTCAGATACAGTTGAATTGAGCATCAGTTTGCTAAGCTTTCAAAGAGACAGTATTTGAAGTTATCTGCCAGAGATTCCATGGCATAGCAAAAGCATTCCTGTTAGAATGCAACAACAACAACAAAAAAAACCACAGAAGTTTGTGTTGGCAAATACAAAGGAGCCAGAAGACAGCTTGCTGGGACCTGGCAGGCTGCAGTCAGCAGAGATCAACTTGCTGGGGGAGGTCTTACACATCTCTGCGCTTCCTGCAGTTGGAAAGGATTAGTCAAATTGGAATGAAAGGGACTTTGGAGGGGAAGCCCAGTTGGCAGGAAGAAAAAAGAGGAACAAATAACTTAAGATGAAAGGAACAAAGCATTTGTGATGTCAGTTGCAGGTTTTCCATTTACATCTTAGATTGTGTAATGCAGATGTCTTCAGTGTTGAAGGGTCATAATTCAAATGATCATTTTCCGACTAATCCTGAGTTATTAATGTCTAGAATTTATACGGTTCCTAGATTACCCCACTCACAAAAGATTAAATGCTTTTACAAAAGAAACCTGCTTAGTCATTAAAACACATTACTAGGCATAAGAATAAGGCTGTGCAAATAGCCTATGAGGTTTGGACAAGGGAGAATAATGGAGCATTTCCTTCACCAAATATTAAAATGTATTAAAAGGGCACAATGCTTAAAATTTTTGTACTGATTCCAAAAGCTATAGGCAGAATAATAAAATCAGATATTAGGCTGATAAACAAATGCTAGCCTCTAATGAATATGATATAAATTCAGGAGGAAGAAGCACTATTTAATGACTGTGATTGGCATAATTATTTAAATATTTGGGAGGAAACATAGTAGTCTGCTTTTATCCTTGGGGATAGGTTCCAAGGTTCCCAGTGAAACCACAGATAGCACTGAAATTGGTAGACACTGTTTTTTTCTGATAACCTAGGTGGCTACTAAGTGACTAATGTAGCAGATACAATGTGGATACAGCTGAACAAAAGGATGATTCCCACCCCAGGAGGGATGGAGCAGGATGGTGCCAGGTTTCATCACACTACTCAGAAAGGTATGCAATTTAAAACTTATGAATTGTTTATTTCTGCATGTTTTTTTCATTTAATGTTTTCACACCATGATTGGCCATGGGTAACTAAAACCATGAAAAGTGAAACTGCAGATAACCAGAGGCTGCTGCCTCTGGTTATATTTTAATTGACATCACTAACCAAAATACACTACAGGAAGATCACAGAGTTAAATGTATTTTAAAAATAAAATAATGAAAGGACAGTTAAATGTATATTGCAATATGTGTATGATGGCATTTTTTTTTGCCTCTCAAGTGACATTTTTAATGAAAATTTATTGGCAAAGGAATATAGTTGTGTCATTCTAAGTTTTAGTTACAAAACACAGAAACCTTTCCAGGTATTGTATGTAGAAAGGAAATTCACTAAAGGTTATCTGCTCAAATAATCCCTAAAACAGTCAGATAATTATGATTTAACATCATGCAGAAAAATGCCCAATCCATACTTTATCATTAGTGCAGGCACAATCACAACATTCCCAAGCACAAGACCAGAAGGTTCTTCCTTAGATTTTGAGAGTGGACCCTACCATGAAGCTAATACCACTGATATTCCTGAAAGCTCTATGCTTCTTGGCTAGGCTATACCAAGAAAAAGATTCCACATGAGGTTTCTTTCTTTATGTCATCCATTTCCAAATTGAACACTGAAGCAGCTGGCATATATTATTGATGAAGTCTGCATCACCTAGGCCATGTCCTAACTGTTAAAGAGGCTGGAAAATTGAGACTGCTTTTACCTTGAGATGGCAGGGCTCATGGTACAATAATTTTCTCAACTATAGTTAAGGCGTATAAAAGATGATGTGTGACAATAAATATGACATACATACTCTACATGCTCAGGTTATAAATAATGGATATAAAAGTTTCATACACCATATGAGCCCTAATTGTTCAAAGGAAATTATAAATGCATGCAGATTTTCTTTTTTTTAAACAAAAACTCTAAAGACTAAAACACAAAATCATAATATTAGATTTGGGAGAAGCTAGCAGGTAGAATTTGGTTTTTTTTTACATTACATTTATAGCTCTGTGTTTTCTAAATTCTCTGCAATATATATTAATATATAACATTTTTTTAAAAAGTAATAAACAGAGCTTGACACCCTCAAACTTATTCTATAGCCAGTGTAGTACAATATCTGACTTAGAATTGAAAGGTGTAATTGAAAATTTAAAATTCAAATTTTTCTCTTTTCATAAGAAAACTGAGTATTAGCTACCACCTACAAGCCTACAAAGAGGCTCACACAGGTCATATATGTAGAAGATACTAAAACCAGGCCAGGAAACCATACTTACTGTGTTTTAAAACCAGTAAAGTTTCCTTCATCTCGAGTATTTGTATTTTATCGATGACAATTGGACAACATGACGCAGGCAGTTTTTGTTGTGTTTTGTTTTTGAGACAGGGTCTCATTCTATTGCCCAGGCTGGAGTGCACTAGCATGGTCATGGCTCACCCCAGCCTCAACCTCCAAGGCTCAGGTGATCCTCTTGCCTCAGCCTCCCAAGTAGCTGAAACTATAGGCATGCAGCACCATGTCTGGCTAATTTTTTTTTTTTTTTTTTTTTTTTTTTTAGAGATGAGGTTTTTGTCATGCTGCCCAGGCTGGTCTCAAACTCCTGGGTTCAAGCAATCCACCTGTCTCAGCCTTTCAAAGTGCCAGAATTACAGACATAAGCCACCACACCCAGCCTGGCAGTTTGTTTTATGCTTTATGGTTAATGGATGTATCATCCTTATTATACGATAATTTTCAAGTACTTTGTGATTTATCATAGGGAATTCCTATTATGTAGAGAAGGGAATGTGATACCATCCAGCCCAGTCACTTGTCTTGTCAGTAAGAACTACATTTGATTCTCTTTTTGATTCATTTTCCCAGTTGTGTGATGTGGACCCTCAACACTAATGCTCACATTGAAAGCCATTTGAGATATTTTTTACCAAAAGATTCATGAGCATGAGAGCTGCTACCAATTGGTATGCTTACCTGTCTGGAATGATGGAGTTAATTTACTGTGAAAATTGCATAGGAAGACTGACTCTTTTGAGTTCCAAAACATAGAAAAATTATCATATCTTGAAGAGAGAAATCCTTTCATAAAGGACAGTGTTTGGGGGAGTTCAGGAGAGATGAAAAAGATATAGTCACTCTCTTCCATGTAACAGAAAGCTTCCTAGTGGCTGAGACCAGAGTAACTTCACTATTTCCAGGAAAAGCCCAATGTCTAAATTGTAATATGGCCCTCAATGAAAGCTGGTTCAATGATGACATAGATGAAAGTTATCTTTAGATTTTACTTGTATAATAGTTGTGGCCTCTTATCTAATGCTTGCCATTTGCTAGGCATTATGTCATATCTTTACATATCTTACTTCTGTCTTGAATGCTCTGTGGAGAAAAACTTAGAGATTGATTAACAGTTTACAGCGTGTCTTCCCAGTTCACAGTGATTTCCCATCTGGAAAGTTCATTCCTGCCTGATTTATAATTCCCCCAATATTTACTTTTGTAATAGTGAGCCTGTCCTCTGGTCACTGCAAGTTAGACCAGGATGGATATCTTACTAAACCTGGGACTTTGAGGGTTTCCTCTCCCATAAATTTGGAAATGAACGTAAGACTCAGAGACTGCTAGTAATTCTTTGGAAGCGACTGGAAGAGTCATATGCAAACTCCAGAACTCTGAATCTCTAGAAAAAGAAAGTGGATTATGAAGCAGGTGCAGAGAAAGAGGAAGAGATCACAGGTAGTCTTGACATTTATTCCTAGTATCTGTCTTTACATAAAACCTAGCTTCAAACCCCTGAATTCTAAGTCTATCCTCTCTTTGTTTAAACTACCTAGAATTGTTTTTTGAAAGTTAGAATCAAGAATCTTGGCTAACATAGGGTATGAGTAAAACATGTACATTCATATCTGCATCCATAGAAACATACTATCCCTTATCCACAAAACAAATTCAAGAGTGTATGTTAACATCCCCATGTTATAGGTGAGGAAACAGCTCAGAGAGTGGAAGCAATTTTCTCAAAACAACCTACTTAGAGTTATTTAGAACTGTTATTTAATCTGAGGTTAGAATAGCTTCAAATCCGTGAGCTTCCTAGTCCATGTATCATGCCACATTAAGATTTACTCATTTTTTAGCATGAATTTATAGAGATCCTCCTAAGGACAGGCACTGCATTTCTATGGTTTTACCAGGGTTACTGAGTAGTTGTATACATTTACATGGTGCTGCATCCATAGGTGTCTACAAGTACTGCCAAAGATGGGAGACTCAGTTAAATGTTAAGAAAAAAATCTCTTGAGACTCATTATGTATAAACTATGCTGTTAGTAAACATAACATTAAGAAGAAACCAGCTTTCAAAAGACACAGGAGGTGTCAGAGGCTTTTCATATTGCAAATCTGGGATTAATATTAGTAAAATCTGCCAATAATAAGCACTTACCAAGCTACATGTGTAGTTTAACGGAAGCAGATGCCACCTGGTATGATTTGTCTCTGATCTTCAGATGGAACATGTCTGGAGTTGTCTGTGGACTGCTATAAGCACCTCATTTTAGAGGTTTTCTTTTTGTTTTGTTTTGTTTTCATTTCATATGCTATACAATGAGATATGTTTGAGACCATACCCAGGCACACTTTTATACAGCATCTTGAAGAATATATGATGGGTTGATGGCCCAATAATGTCTCAAATTTCTTTTTAAATCCAGAAAGGTCATGTAATTTTGTTCAAAGTCACTGAGCTACTTAGTTGCAGAGATGAGGTTTGCTAGCTAGAATATACAGCCAACAAAAATCATTTAAGATAATTTAGTTTATGTATTTTTTATTTCTTCAAATAACAACACACGTTAATTAGACTGATTTCAGAACTCACTTTGCATTCTATCCCTACAATCTGTCTTTCCTTGAATTTATGAAATGTAGAATGGGAAAATTATAGGTTTTATAGTTAGCATCTATAGTGCGTAGGGTACAGCATAAAAGCTACTATATTAATTACGTACATTTTGGCTTATTATATAATTCTGCCCTTTTGCTTTAGAATTTGAAATTGCCTTAAATGTGGAGAATTAAAAAAATACATAATCACTTTCATTTTTAGATGTAATTATATTCTCAAAAACTAAATGAGTGGTATGTCATAGCACCTTCGTTTATATAAGATTTATGCTTGCTATCTTTTGTAACACACAAAATGGGCAAATAAAATGTAAATAATATGGCAGATTACTCTGAAGATGAAAATTATTCAGGCTTGTGAATGCTCAGGAGAGTGTATGGGCATTATTTCAAATTATCTCAAAGATAATAACAGCTAACACTTATAGAATATTTATCCAGGCACTGTTGTGAGTGCTTCATATTCATCACCTCAGTCTTCACAATCACCTGTGAGGTAGGGGTTTTTGTATCCTGTTTTACAGATGAGGAAAATTAGGCACAGAGATTATCACTCCATCTGGTCTCAGAATTTCTTAACCACTTTCTAAATTTTTTATTTTGTGAGACAGGGTCTCACTCGGCTGCTCAGGCTGGAGTGCAGTAGTGCAATCTCAGCTCACTGCAACCTCCACCTCCTGGGCTCAAGTGATTCACCCACCTCAGCCTCCTGAGTAGGTGGGACTACAGGTGCACACCACCACACCCAGCTAATTTTTGTATTTTTAGTAGACACGTCTTTGACCATGTTGGCCAGGCAGACCTCAAACTCCTGACCTCAGGTAATCCACCTGCCTCGGCCTCCCAAAGTGCTGGAATTATACGCATGAGCCACCGCACCAAAGATAATTCTGTCCCCCCTTTTTTTTTTTAATGCAGCCCATGTGTATGTTACTTGTACATGTTTGTGGACAACTTTCTAACACTTAAATGGTTACGCAGTTTTACCTGACCTGGCTACACCTGTGCTTGGCTTGGATCCTTTTCTTCTTTTGCCTTTTTAAGACTCATAAGAAATACGCTTTCTTTTTAGTCTTTTTTCCTAATAAGCTTTCATTGTACCATCATCCATGTTCTGCTGACAGATTTCACTTTTTTTTTTTTTTTTATGAGATGGAGTCTCGCTCTGTTGCCCGGGCTGGAGTGCAGTGGCGAGATCTCGGCTCACTGCAAGCTCCGCCTCCCAGGTTCAAGCCATTCTCCTGCCTCAGCCTCCTGAGTAGCTGGGACTACAGGCTCCCGCCACCACACCCAGCTGATTTTTCTCTGTATTTTTAGTAGAGACGGGGTTTCACCGTGTTAGCCAGGATGGTCTCGATCGCCTGACCTCATGATCCGCCTGCCTCGGCCTCCCACAGTGCTGGCATTAAAGGTGTAAGCCACCGCTCTCGGCCCCAGATTTCACTTCTATTTTTATTTTAGATTTAGGGGGTACACGTGCATGTTTCCTACATGGGTATATTGCATAATGCTGGGGATTGGGCTTCTAACATGTATCCATCACTCAAATATTGAACCGTGTATCCAATAGGTAATTTTTCAAACCTTGGCCCTTTCCAAACCTCTCCCCTTTTGGAGTCACCAGAGCCTGTTATCTCCATCTTTATGTAAATACGTACCCATTATTTAGCTCCCATTTATAAGTGAGAACATGCCATCTTTGATTTTCTGCTTCTGAGTTAGTTCATTTAGGATAATGGCCTTCAGCCTCATTCATATTATTGCAACTGACATGTTTCTTTCCTTTTATGGCTAAATAGTATTCCATGGTGTATATATACCAATGAACAATTGGTGGACTTTTAGATTGATTCCATAACTTTGCTGAATAGTGCTGCAATAAAAATATGAGCACATATGTCTTTTTTAATATAATAATTTATTTTTCTTTGCTGTAGATACCGAGCAGTAGGATTGGTGGGTCGAATGGTAGTTTTAGTTTTAGCTCTTTGAGAAATCTCCATACTGTTTTACATAGAGGTTGTACTTATCTACATTCCCATCAATAGTGTATAAGTGTTCTTTTTGAATACACACTGACATCTTTTTTTTTGACTTTTTAATAATAGCCATTCTGACTGGTGAAAGATGACATCCCCATGTAGTGTTAATTTGCTGTTATCTGATGATTAGCGATGCTGAGCATTTTTTCATGTTTGTTGGCTGCTTTTTTTCCCTCCTTTTAAGAAATATTTGTTCATGCCTTTTCCCCAGTTTGTCATGGGCTTGTTCATTTTTATTTTCTTGTTGAGTTCCTTGTAGATTATGGATATTATTCTTTGTTGGTGGCATAATTTGCAAATATTTTTTCCATTCTATGGGTTGCCTGATTATTCTGTTGATTATTTCTTTTGCCGTGCATAGGATTTTTAGTTTAATTAAATTCCATTTTTCTATTTTTGTTATTGTTGCATTTGCTTCTGGGGTCTTTGCCATAAATTCTTTACCTAAGCTATGTCAGAGGAGTTTTTCCTAGCTTTTCTTCTAGGATTTTTATAGTGTCATGTTTTAAGTATAGATCTTTAATTCATCTTGAGTTAATTTTTTTATATGGTGAGAAGTAGGGGTCCAGCTTTATTCTTCTGCATATGATTAGCCAGTTTTCCTAGCACCAGTTATTGAATAGGGTGACCTTTCCCCCATTGTTTATTTTTGTCAACTTTATCAAAGATCAGTTGGTTGTGGGTATGTGGCTTTATTTCTGGGTTCTCTATACTGTTCCCCATTGATCTATGTGTCTACTTTTGTACTACTACCATGCTGTTTTAATTTCCACAGCCTTACAATATAATTTGAAGTCAGGAAACATGATGTTTCAGGATTTGTTTTTTTTACTTAGGAGTGCTTTGGCTGAATGGATATTTTTGGTTTTGGTTTGGGTCCACAAAATGAGCTTTAGGATTTTTTTTTTAATTCTTTGAAAAATGACATTGGTAATTTGACAGAAATTGCATTGAATCTGTAGATTTCTTTGGGCAATATGGTCATTTTAGAATGGCATGAACCTGGGAGGCGGAGTTTACAGTGAGCCAAGATTGCACTACTGCACTCCAGCCTGGGCGATAGAGCGAGACCTCATCTCAAAAAAAAAAAAAAGAAAAAGAAAAAAATGGTCATTTTAATGATATTGATTCTTCCAATCCATGAGCATGAGATGTTTTTCTATTTGTTTGTGCCCTGACCTTTCAAAAAATTATTCTGCTGTTCTAACTTAGAGCCTCATTGACTTCTTGACCTATCCAAAGATCAATTTTTACTTATTAAATTATTTATCTTTTTGTAATATTTGATACTCTTAACCACCTGTCCTTCTTGAAACTTTTTATCCCTAAACTTTTATGATGCCATTTTCCATAGCCCCTTTCTGATCATTCCAGCATCATCATGACTATGTTCCCTCTTTTCTTTGTTCATTAAATTATTTAAGTCAGTGGCCTAGATCCTAAAACTAGATCTAGCACCCAGAAATGAATCTGGCATATTGAATGATCTCAATAAATATTAGCTGAATAGTTTGTCCTTATGAAATCTAGCCAATGCCTATTACTTAGACTATACCTCATGAACTAGCAAATATGAAATCCAGAACTCAGGCTTAGGAGGTTTAGGTACAGATCTAATGCCATGCTTTTCCCTTACTACACTTTTTTTCATCTCATTTTTTTTAATCTGATGATTCATTCTTTCCTGATAACACATACACACATACTCACATTGAGGCTAATTGGGTTTCGGGCATGAGCTAAGTGCTGTGGCCGTGGTGGTGAACTTCTTGTCTTTGTGACAGTTATGTAGGTAAGGACACCAGCTCACTATACTGTATTCTCTGTCCTCTCTTCTTCACCCTTCATTTCATTTTTCAAACTCATGCCAGACTATTCTTTGGAAAATGTCTAACACTCATTTAAAATTCTTCAGTGGCTCAACATTACACATACAATGGAGTTTCATCCTTCTTGACATTTCATAGAAGGCCCTTTATAATTTGATCTCTGACTATATACCCTCAACTCCTCCACATGCCCACTTGTATATTGTATTCCAAATGGAGTAGGTTCTTTGGTATTCCTGAATAATGCAATGGCTTTGCTCATCTAAGTGTTTTCTATACATATCATCTTGTTGGAATTTGGTAGGAATTTTTTGGGGGGAGCAATAGATAACACTTCCCGTGCCTGCTTGGGTTCTGAGTTCACTTAGAATTATACGTAAAGCCAGATAGGTGTAATGCAAAATGCGACCTTCGCCCTGATAATGTGTATATTAGAGTATGAAGTTTATATGGTTAGGCAAGTGGGTGTCCCTAAATCTCAGAATAGACAGCCTTATGCTGTCTTTCAGTCAAAAACAACACTGAAAAATTGCAGCTTCACCATGGGAGAAGAAGGACTTTCGTGATAAGCTTTCCGTATGGCCCAGAGAAAGATTATTGACTCTCTGAGAGAAGGAGAGCTATTCACAGTAGCCAAGATATGGAAACAACCCAAGTGTCTGTCGACAGGTGAGTGAATAAAGGCAATGAGGGGTGTGTGTGTGTGTGTTAGATATATATATATATAAAATATATATGATATATATGTGATATATATGAATATTATTATCATTCATAATATTATATATTATATATCATTCATATATAATATATATATGAATATTATTAAATCTTTAAAAAAGAAGGAAATCCTGCCAGTTGTGACAACGTGGAAGAAACTGAAGGGCATCATGTTAAGTAAAATAAACTAGACACAGAAAGACAAATATAGCATGATCTCATTTATATAAAATAGTTGAACTCATAGTAATAGTTAGTGGAATAGTGTTTACCAGGGGTTGTGGGTGGGGAACTAGGGAAGATGTTAGTCAAAGGATTCAAAGTTGCAGTTACAAGATAAATAAGTTCTGGAGACCTAATGTTCAGAATGGAAACTATAGTTAGTAATAATATATTGTGCATTTTCCATTTGCTAAAACAGTAGATCTCAAGTGTTCTCACACACACAAAACAATAGCAACTAAGTGAGATGATGGATGTGTTAGTTGGCTTGATTGTGTAATCATTTCACCACATATACTTATATCAAAACATCCCATTGTTGTATGACTTTAATAAATTCTATTTGTATTTTCCGGCTATACCTTAATAAAGCTGGAAAGTAGGCTTAAAAGTACTTTCACCCTTTGACCCACCAATTCTTCTAGAATACCTAGAAGAATTCTCCTAGATATACTAGGGAAATTGGGTTTGATGCACAAAGATTAATGCACAAGGTTGTCATCCTAATATTATCTCTAGTTGTAAGAAAATTGTTTACCATTAATGTCTCACAATTCAAAGTTAATTAAATAAATTATGAAACAGTCATTAAAGAAAAAAAAGAGAGAGAGAGAATACACAGCCCTGTTCTCCTTTCAAAATCACCAGTCAGATTAAGCTGCTCATCTTCACCTATGGGGGAGTTAGTGAGAGAACAGAGAATGCCCAGAAGTACTATGAAAGTAAAATTCCCTCAAACTCTAAGTATTTTTGGATGAGTAATGAATATATGGATCAAATATACAAATATAACCTGATTTTATCAGGAACTTTTCTATTTTGCATTAAAACAAAACAAAAAACCTTTACTTTGCCTTAAATGAAGTCGATTAGCTCACAAAACCAAAATGTATGGGGACAGAATTTTCTTTAGGTGTGGTTGAATGAGTCCAGGTACCCAAGCAATGTCATAAGATTTGGTCTGTCTTCATCTCTGCTTCCCTCTATCCCAATTCCAATCCCAGGCAGGCTCTTTTGTTACTAAGACAGTAAGATTACTATCAGCAACTGGCAACTATCCCATAAATGCTGCTCACCAGGTAGAAAGAGGGCTTCATGTTCCCCAAAATTCTAGCAAAAGGCCCGAGGTTATCATTGGATGACTTAGGCTTTGAAGTAAAAGAATATACTTTTTTTGCTAAGCCTGATTCTGTGTCCCCACTAGAACTATGGTTAAAGTTAGTAGCTGAAGAACTGAGATGAGGGAGGGGTGGCTCACCAAAGGGATAGCAGAGTGTTGTTTCAGAAGAAAGAGGATCTATTTGGAACATGCAGAAACAATGGATGTCCACATATTCACTGTTCCTTAGGTGAAAGGAGTGATAAAGCAAGGTAGAACAGATTTTGTGTATCAGTGAAGTCGAGTCTAGGTAAAAGTGTCTTTTCTAGATTATGCTTATTGTTAAATTTTACTTCTCCATGATTCTGTTGCAGCTAGCCAAGAGATTGTACTCATTTTTTGTTAGCCTAGAAATCACTTTCTTGAAATGGGTGAACTGGGAAATCTTTTTGCTATACAGAAAATATTGTTGCTGTGACAATCGTGGTAGTAGAGGCCTGTTGAAAATGAGTTGGGAAATAGATAGAAGAAACCCCAGTCTCCTCTGTCAGATGAAATGGTACAAGCAGCTGTAAATTTTTCTGTTCGACTTTCCCCTAGAATCACACAGAAATATACACACAGACATATACAGAAACCCACATATACAAACACACAAAAACAGGCCAAATCATCATCTAACCCAAAAATGATGAAACAAAAAAATATACATGCCAACTTTCATCTAATAGAAATAAAAATACCTCCAAAATTTCAACTTAATGGTATGTGTCAGATTGTATTGACTCACTTGTGAAAGAAAAATTGCAGTATTACTCATTCTTATTTCAAAGAACATATTTAGAGGTCTCAGTGATTCGTGATGATCAGCAAAAACAGACCCTTTGTGCTCTGTCGTACACTGGCAGGGATGTCTGTGTTAGCTTTGCCAAGGCCCCAGTTGTGCTCATTCCAATATGGACTAATTTTATTTTCCTTTCCCTCTCTCTCTCTGTCTCTGTCTCTCTCTCTTCCTCTCTTTCTGTTTTTAATGTTTGAAAAATACAATAGAATTGTCTCTTCACCACGTGGATATCTGCATGTGTTAAAATTACTTCTATTTTAAGCTCACTCTCTTTTTAATTTAACAGGACATGTCAGAACATGCAGTCTCTTTTCTTTTCACCCTCCTAGAAAATAGGAAATATACAAACCGATCTTGATGGAGGCAAAAAGCCAACTTGTAGGGGAAACAAACAAATAATAATTAAGCACACAAACAAATATAAATAAAGAAACAACATTTGAAGGTCTGGGTGATTTGATTTAAGTTGAAATCCCACAGCATTTGATATAAAGAACTGCAGTATGAAAGAATAACAGCAAGGACATAGGGAGAAATACGGACAGTCTTCTTGCCTGGATCTTAATAGGCAAGGCATTAAATTTGCCTTAACTCAGTTTCCCAGAAGACATTAAAATGAAAGCTGCGCACCAGCATGGCACATGTATACATATGTAACTAACCTGCACAATGTGCACATGTACCCTAAAACTTAAAGTATAATTAAAAAAAAAAAGTTAGGATTTGCTTGATGCCAAGATACTCCTATAATAGACAATGTTCCAAATCAAGTAAGCCTCTTCTGGAAGTGGTATCAAAACAACTGGATTTCATGGCCTTTCCTACCCTATCCCGGATGAACTACTGCACCAGTAGAGCTGGAGTGAAGATGGGTGCAGCCCCAGATGAAAACATTATAGACTTTTACTGTTATTAACCATGACTCAGTAGTTTTCATAAATAAATGCTTTCGTCACTTTCCAGTAAAAAAAAAAAAAAAAAAAGAAACTTCTCAATTATAAATATCCATACATAGGCTTACTATATGAAAAAAATAAAAATATCTCACACTTATTGAGAGTTCATTTTTATGTGAGATAATATGTTTAGAATATATACAACATATATAATATGTATATATATAATATATATCTAAATATATACATATCCCCAAATAAAAAATAATTACCCTTTATGAGGCTGACTTGGATAATTATCTCCTTTTTACAGCTGAGAAGACACGTTGATTTAAGGCACTATCATAAATGCTGTGGTATACCCTTCAGATCCTTATTCAGGATAAGGTATTGCTGTGGTTTGAATGTTTGTCCCCTTTAAAACTCATGCTGAATTTTGTTGTTGTTGTTGTTTTTATTGTTTTGCTTTTGAGACAGGTCTCACTCTGTTGCCCAGGTTGGAGTGCAGTGGTGCGATCTTGCCTCATTGTAACCTCCACCTCCCGGGCTCAAGTGATCCTTCCACCTCAGCCTCTCGAGTAGCTGGGACCACAGGCACACACAACTATGCCCAGCTAATTTTTGTATTTTTTTGTAGAGACAGGGTTTTTCCATGTCGCCCAGGTTGGTCTCAAACTCCTGGACTCAAGCGATCCACCCACCTTGGCCTCCCTAAGTGCTGGGATTACAGGCATGAGCCCCTGTACCTGACTTATATTGAAATTTAAACCCCAATGTGGCAGTACTGACCAAGCATGGGGCCACTAAGATGTGATTAGATCATGAAGGCTCTACTTTCATGGATAGATTATTCCATTCATTGATTAATACATTAATGAATTAATGGGTTAATGGGTTATCATTGGAGTGGAGTTGGTGGTTTTATTAAAATAGGAGGAGAGACCTGAGCTAGCATACTCAGCCTCCTCTCTATGTGATTACCTGTGCCATCTTGGGACTCTTCAAAGTTTCCACCAGCAAGAAGGCTCTTAACAGACGCAGCCTTTTGACCTTTGGCTTTTCAGCATCCGTAACTATAAGAAACAAATTACTTTTTTTTAAATAAATTACCCAGTTTCAGGTATCCTGCTATAAGAAACAGAAAACTGACTAATACACAGATGCCTATTTCCCTAGATGTCTGAAATGTTGGCTTCAAAAGTGCACAGCTGAATTCCTCTTGGGGAATTCCTCTGCCAAAGAAAACCCCCTTGTTCCAGGTTACACTTAGTCCCTTTGGACAATCTCCTTCCACTCACTAGTTTGGAAGAGAGTACAAAAGCCCACTCCTTGCCTCAATCTGGGACATCTCTGAAAGGTCATCTTAGCTCCAGAATTCCCTGAGGGATTGCTGGGACTTTGGTAGCAATCACATTGCTGTTCAGCTTCTTCCTCTGGCCAATCCTATTACTATTACTCCTCATGGGTGTTGATTAAGAGCACTCCTCAGTGAACCTTCTTCATACAAATTTTGTCTCATAGTCTATTTCTGGCAACCACAGCCTAAGGCAGGCATCTAGAATAGGTGCCAATTAAATGTCTGATTTTACAGTTATTTATCAGAAGCACCTATATTAACAATAGATTGTTCTAAAAAGTCAGTTAAGTAATAGAGAAAGTGTAAAGGCTTTGCATTTTATCCAAATACTTACTACATTTATTGTTACACATAGATATCACTACGTAATGCTTCATCAATTAATCTCTGGCCATATTACCTGAGAGATATATCCATGTAGCATAAAGTCAGCCCTGCCCCAAATGCTGTTGGCTCACAATAAGTAGGACCAGTAATTTTATTGGTCTTTTTTCTTGTGTTATGCAATGCATAATAAGGAAATGTGTGGTCGTCAGTGCCTGAATGCCACTTTCAGTAATAGAAACGCCTTCTGGGGAAATAAGATTGGTGCCAGGACAAGAATATGGAAGCAAGCTTGAAATTATTTCACTTCTATTTCAGAATGGTTTTTAAAAAAAGAAAAAAAAAAAGGCAGCAGCAAGACCATTTTGAGGGCTGCCACCACACTGAGGCATTTCAATGAAAATACTTCTATAGCTTTCTGTAACCTACTAACTAGAAATCCAGGGATCTTAGGTGGGCCTGTCAGCAGTGCCAACTTACCTTTGCACATTATCATTCACAAGGTCCCTTCGTGAGCACTTAGTATTCTTTTTTCCAAAGTGGACTTAGTTATTCCCTAAACAGAAATAAAAACAAATATGTTAAAAAATGGAATATAAACTTTCTGGCTAAGACAGTGCAAGCCCCTATAGATATTCTCTCCTGGTGACTACAGCCCATAATCCTAGACAAAATAACTTATTAAACATTAAACAAAAACAGGCAGACTAGGGAGGGGAGTCAAAAACTGAAGACATGCCCTGAAAAGGCATGAGGCCCCATTGCTTTATTTATTTATTCATTTTCCCTTGAGAGGCCACAGTTGAATTTTGGCAGTAGTGGAAAGAGCATTAAAATGGAAAGAATCCCTTATTTTTGGCTACAGAGACCCCCCTCCCCCCAAGAAATCCCTAAAACCTGAAGGATGAGGATAAATATCAGAGAGAAGACATCTGTATAATGGGAACCGATAAGGCTGTATATGGACCTGCAAAAGTCCTGGCCTTAACACTAAGCTTTTTGTGTAAGACAGACACAGACTAGCATAGAAACGATTTTGGAAACCAATCTGACATTAGAAATATCACATAGAGAAGGAATATAGAAGTTAAAATTTGAACCAAACTGTGTTGATTGCCAGCCAAAACAACAACAGAAATCTACATGCTCCAGAGGATTTTAACAGGACCTAGTATCCATGCAGCATAACATATTTTCAATTAACAGTGATTCAATATACAAAGAACCAGAAAAAAAATTATAGGTTATCTAGAGAAAAGACTAACAGATGACACCTGTGAGATGACCCAGATGTTGAAATTATTAGACAAAAACTTAAGGCAGCTACTATAGCTATACTCTATAATATAAAGATAAACACAATTGAAATAAATGGAAAGATAACCATTTTCAGCAGAGAAATAGAAATTATTAGACCAAAACTTTAACCAGCTACTATAGCTATACTCTGTAATATAAAGATAAACACAATTGAAATAAATGGAAAGATAACAGTTTTCAGCAAAGAAATAGAAACTATAAAAAATAACCAGGTAGGGCCGGGAGCAGTGGCTCATGCCTGTAATCCCAGCAGTTTGGGAGGTCCAGGCAGGTGGACCACCTGAGGTCAGGAGTTAAGGATGAGCCGGACCAACATGGTGAAACCCCGTCTCTACTAAAAATACAAAAAATTAGCTGGATATGGTGGCATGTACCTTTAATCCCAGCTACTTAAGAGGCTGAGGCAGAAGAATCCCTTGAACCTGAGAGGTAGAGGTTGCAGTGAGCCGAGATCGTGTCACTGCACTCCAGCCTGGCAACAGAGTGAGACTCTGTCTCAAAGAAAAAAAAAAAAAAAAAAAAATTAGAACGAAAAAATGAAATATCTGAAATAAATTTTTCACTGAAAGAGCTCAATAGCAGAATGAAGATGACAGAGGGAAAAGTCAGTGGACTTAAAGATAGACTAAAATAAATGTTTAAATCTGAAAAATTATACACTTACAGATTCAACAACCCTGAACTCCCCATCCCCAAATAAATTAAAAACTAAAAGACCATCCAGACACACATCAATGTAACTGATGAAAACCAAAGATAAAGAAAACATCTTGAAAGCAAATGGAGAAAACTAACATATTACATAGGGGGGACAAAATGTAAATTACTTTCTATTTCTTGTCAGAAACCATGTAGGCCATAAGACAGTGAAACAACAAATTTAAAATGCTAAGAGAAAAAAGCTATCAACAAAACCTTCTATATACATTGAAAATGTCCTTCATGAAAGAAGATGAAATAGAAACATTCACAGATGAAAGGAAACAGAGAATTTGTCACCAGCAAATCTGCTCTAAAAGAAATGCTGAAGGAAGTTTTCCAGGCTGATGGGAAATTACACTAAACAGAAACTTCAAAGTTTGGAAATGAAGAAAGAGCATGAAAAATAGTGACTATCTGGGGTAATATAAAAGACAAATTTCTCCCCTGAATTCTATAAAATACATATGACTATTGAAAGCAAAAATTATTGCAGCGTCCAGTGAAGTCAAGTTTGTATGTGTATGTATGGCAACTATAAGATAAAGGAGGAACCTAAATACTTGTAGTAAGATTTCTAAATTTTATTGGTGTAGTAAAATGTTACCTCTACATACATAGAGTAAAAGGGGGAGCTGTATACATTGTAGTCTCTGGTGCAACCACTAAGAAAAAAAAGTAATACAATAAAATATAAGCAAAAAGACAATAGATGAGTAAATACTAAGTGCAGAAAAATTATATTAAAAAATATATAAGAAATGATAATTATCAGAAAATTAGCAAAAGAAAATAACATCTTTAATGTGATAAAGGTTATCTATAAAACTATACACATAGTGAGAACTGAATTCATTCTACAAAGATCAGGAACAGGGCAAGGGTGGCAGCTCCTGTCACTCCTATTCAACATTATACTGGAATACTAGTGATTGCAATAAAACAAGGAAAATAAATCAAAGGCATATGGGTAAAAAAATGAAGGAATAAAAATACTTCTTTTGTAGATGATATGATTATCTGTGTAGAAAATCTCAAAGACCCTAAAAACTTATCTTAGAACTAGTAAGTAAGCTTTTGTGATTGTAGAACAAAATTATACCAAAATCAATTGTCTTCCTATATACTAGCATTAAATAAATAGAAATCAATATTTAAAAGTAGTGTTTTTTTATCATAGCACCAAACAACATTAAAAATGTATAAACAACATGAAATAGGTATAAAGCTTTAAAATTAAGTGCAAAACTTGTTTACAGTAAGTCCTCACTTATCATTGTCAATAGGTTCTTGGTGAAAGTGACTTTAAATAAAACAATGTACAGCAGGTTCTGAAATAACATTGTTTTCTTTAATGTTTCATTATGATGTTGATGAGAAAAAAATGAGTTTTGTTATACATCATTTTGCTTAAAATCGCAGTTAGGAAGTTATACTGAAAATGACAAAGCACTAACGAAAGGGCTAAGACTGAAATAATTAGAAAGATATACTATGTTCATTACTAAGATGTCAGTTCTCCCTTTGTTGATTTATAGATTTAATGCAATTTTGAACAAAATTCTAGCAGGATTTTTAAATAGAAATCAACAAGCTAATTATAAAATATACTTAGATGTCAAAGGAAATAGAATAGTCAAACCATTCTGAAAATGAGGAATAATGCTATAAGACTCGCTTTAAGTGACTTCAAACTTATTATATATAAAGCTACAGTAATCATAATTGTGTTTTTTGTGGAAGGATTGATATGTAGAAAAATGGAGTATATCCATATATATATACACAATTGATTTTAGACAAAGGTGCTAAAATAATTCAAAGAAAAAAGATAATCTTTTCAACAAATGATGCTAGAAAAACTGGATGACTCTAAGCAAGAAAAAAAATTAACCTCAACTCATACTTCAGACCTTTCAAAATACTAACTCAACGCATATAACACCTTTCACTGTAAAGCCTAAAACCACAAAACTTCTGTAAGAAAACAAAAGAGAAAGTCTCTATGATTTTTAGATTGCCCAACATATTCTTAGATAAGTCACCAAAATCACTGTTCAAAAAAGAAAAAAATACGATAATTAAATTGTATTCAAATTTAAACATAATCGGTGAAAAATACCATTGAAAAAGTAAAAAGACAAGTCACAGACAGGAAGACAAGGTTTTAAAATTATATAGCTGATAAAGAATTTGTGTCTGAAATGATACAGAATTTTAAAATCCAATAATAACAAGCAATCCAAGTTATTTGAAAACACAAAAAAGCCGAACTATAGAGACATTTCACCAAAGAAGATACTCAGATTGCAAGCATATGTAAAAGTGCTTAATATCATTATTAGGTGGATTAGTTTCCTAAGACTGCCATCACAAATTGCCACAAACTGGGTGTGTATTAGTTCGTTTTCATGCTGCTGATAAAGACATACTTGAGACTGTGAAATTTATAAAGAAAAAGAGGTTTAATGGACTCAGTTCCACGTGACTGGGGAGGCCTCACAATCGTGGCAGAAGGCAAAAGGCATGTCTTACCTCGTGGCAGGCAAGAGAGAATGAGAGCCAAGCAAAAGGGAAAACACCTTATAAAACGTCAGATTTCATGAGACTTATTCACTACCACGAGAACAGTATGGGGGAACCGCCTCCATGATTCAATTATCTCCTACTGGGTTCCTCCCACAACATGTGGCAATTATGGGAGCTACAAATCAAGATGAGATTTGGATGGAGACACAGCCAAACCATATAAGGGTGGCTGAGAAATAAAACCAAAAACCAGAAATTTATTCTCTGAAGATGGGAAACAGTTTGGCAGCATTTCACATAGTTAAACATAAACTTATGTTAACATATTAATATTTACTCAAGAGAAATCCAAATTTATGTTCACATAACAAATCACATTCAGATGCTGATGGTGGCTTTATTAATAATTGTTAAAAAGTAGAAGCAACCCAAATCTAGTGGTTAGTGGATAAGGAAACTATGGTACATCCACACAATGGAATACTACTCAGCAGTAAAAAGGAATTAACTGTTGATACATAAAACAATATGAATGCAACTCAAACGCATCATGCATTATCCTAAGCAGCGTATCAACACAACTCCCCTAGGTCAAGTTCTTCCCCAGAGGGAATTCAGTTGTAAGGTGTTATAATAGCAATATTTATGCATTTTTATAATCTATTATAGCACTTATCGCTAAAGCGTTAACATCTATTTTCTTGTCTGTTTCTCCCACTAGTCTGTGAAATCAAGGGTAGACTTCATCATTTCTAAGCTTAGCACAGTTGTGATTATGCAGTGAATATTCAATAAATAAATAAATAGCCAGACTTTCTATTGCACTATGATTACATCATTTCTTAAATCTGCTACATTATTTCCTACCATTCCCCTCTTATTTTGTCATATCCTCAAAGTCCTTCCATCCATGCACGGGTACATCTATGACCCATTTCCTTACCTCTCCAGATTTCAGCCCTCTAAATTCTGAACTTTAATGGTTTCGTTGTTCCACTTCTTTTCTGAAGGCAAGAGGTGTGTTTCATATATTCTCATATAGTCCTAAGTGTAGTATCCTCTAATGGAGAGTTAATCTTTAATTGATTCAACCAGTATTTACTAAGTGCCTATAATTTGCCAGTGTCTGTTCTACAAGCTGGGTACATAGCAGGGACTCAAATATACAAATGTCCCTCCTCTCAAAGAGCTTATGTTCCAGTGAGAAAAGTTTCAGAATAAACATAAAACAAATAAATACATAACATGTAAGCTGGCAGTAAGTACCAGGGAAATAAGAAAGGATTAGGAGATAAGCACTGGGTACATATGTGTGGTGGGAGGAAAGTCACATAGAAGGAGGGATTGCCATTTTGTGTAGAGTGATTGGGCAAGATCTAATAAAATAAAGATTAAATAGAGACTGAAGAAAGATAGGGACTGAGTCGGGCAGAGTTATGGAGAGAAAAATCACTCTAGCACCCCACTTATTCCTGGATGAGCACCTTAAAAGTTCACAAAGGGGAAAAAAAGAGGGGGCATGTTCATGCAGATGGAAAGAAATATTTGAAATCTTTCAAATACAACAGAGCATCTTTTTCATGAGTAAAACCTATAATTTAATGGGATCTGATAATTTAGGGTGGAGAACTGCTTGAGAGCACAAGGCAATGTTTCTTTTACCTGTTGTTAAAACCAAGCAGGCTGCCATGTGTTACAGTGTAGGGTGCAGGTAGCAAGGCTGAATGACTCTCCTAAACTCTGTCCTTAAAAATATGTCCTCCACAGGCCGGGTTTGGTGGCTCACGCCTGTAATCTCAGCACTTTGGGAGGCCGAGGTGGGCGGGTCACGAGGTCAGGAGATTGAGCCCATCCTGGCTAACACGGTGAAACCTCGTCTCTACTAAAAATACAAAAAAATTAGCCTGGCGTGGTGGCGGGCACCTGTAGTCCCAGCTACTCGGGAGGCTGAGGCAGGAGAATGCTGTGAACCCAGGAGGCGGAGCTTACAGTGAGCTGAGATTGTGCCACTGCACTCCAGCCCAGGCGACAGAGCCAGACTCCGTCTCAAAAAAAAATGTCCTCCACATACTATCATATCACCCTCTATCTTCTTTGTCTCAATGGCAGTTTGAGGGGCAAAATCTATCATTTAAGATTTAGTTCTGAAAAGGGAATAGGCAAAAACAGGAGGTAAAGAAATAGCCAATCATCTAATGCCTGAGCACAGCGGGAGGGACAATGATCGGGTTATAAACCCAGGCATTCGAGCCGGCAATGGCAACCCACTTTGGGTCCCCTCCCTTTGTATGGGAGCTCTGTTTTCACTCTATTAAATCTAGCAACTGCAAAAAAAAAAAAAAAAAAAAAAAAAAAAAAAAAAAAAAAAAAGAAAAGAAAAGTAAAGAAAAAAAGAAAGAAAAGGGGAAATATCAAAATTGTCAGGAGATTTGATTAATGTAGGATCACAGTTCAGTGAGAAATAATACTTGACTTCTATTTAAAGTGACAAGGTAATATTTTAAAAGTAAATATAGGTGGTAATGTAATTGTTAAATATATTAGTTATTTCAAAAGTGAGAGTATTGGTTATCTTAAAAAGTCAAGGACATGATAAAATCAAGATTAAAACATAAGAACTTATTCTGAGAAGAAACAGTTTTCATTTTTCAGGCAGATTACCCAGAAAAAAAAAAAAAACTTTTAGAACCTCTTAAAAAGACCAGTATATTAAAAAGAAAAAAAGAAAACACAAACTTTTTTTGAAAATCTTATGCATTGACGAATACAAATTCCCTTTTCTTGACCTTTTTACAAGTTTATACATTAAAATTTTTTTTCTTAAACTTCCCTCCTCCTCATTCTGTAACAGTCATTTTACTTTAAGACAAAGCTATACTCTCTTTTTTCTTTAACAAAAATACTTTCTTGTAGTATAATTTCTCAAAATGGCAAAAATGAACACATTTATTAACACAAATATGTATAGCCTCTTGGCACCATATTAATATGAGGCAAAAAAATATGAACTTACAATTATTCTTTATGACTAATGTTTTAGTATTTCTATCTTTGAAATTCTACCTAGATACCTAATGAATCTTCTATCTGGATACTTAATGAACGCCCATTAATTATCTCAATTTAGTAACAGTCGAAGGTTTCAAATTATCTAAAGATCTTGGAAATTCTCTTCAAACTTACTTACCAGAAAATATAATTACTGTTGAAATACAGTTTGTTAGAATAATTACTCAATTTTGTTAAACCCAAAGTAATTTTTTGTAATATTATACCTTAAGTAGAAATAATACTAGCTTATTTGATCAGTAAACCTATAAGCTTAAAAATAACATACCGAAGTAGAATAAAAATGTACATGGGCCAGGCGCGGTGGCTCATGCCTGTAATCCCAGCACTTTGGGAGGCTGAAGCAGGCGGATCACGAGTTCAGGAGATCGAGACCATCTTGGCTAACACGGTGAAACCCCATCTCTACTAAAAATACAAAAACAAATTAGCCGGGCATGGTGGCAGGCACCTGTAGTCCCAGCTACTCGGGAGGCTGAGGCAGGAGAATGGCATGAACCCGGGAGGCGGAGCTTGCAGTGAGCCGAGATCGCGCCACTGCACTCCAGCCTGGGCGACAAAGCGAGACTCCGTCTCAAAAAAAAAAAAAAAAAAAAAAAAAAGGATATG
Source organism: Pan paniscus (assembly GCF_029289425.2). NCBI lineage: Eukaryota > Metazoa > Chordata > Mammalia > Primates > Hominidae > Pan > Pan paniscus. The sequence goes on along the minus strand of NC_073258.2, from coordinate 43,721,530 downwards.
ATATGGTTAGGCTTTGTGTTCCTGGCCAATATCTCATCTTAAATTATAATCCCCATAATTCCCATGTGTTGAGAGAGAGACTAGGTGGAGGTAACTGAATCATGGGGGCAGTTTCCCTCATGCTGTTCTCTTGATAGTGAGTGAGTTCTCACAAGATCTAATGGTTTTTATAAGGAGCTCTTCTCTCTTTGCTCAGCACTTCTCCTTCCTGCTGCCTTATGAAGAAGATGCCTTGCTTCCCCTTTGCCTTCGGCCATGATTCTAAGTTTCCTGAGGCCTCACCATTCATGCTGAACTGTGAGTCAATTAAGCCTCTTTCCTTTATAAATTACCCAGTCTTGGACAGTTCTTTATAGTAGTATGAAAATGGACGAATACCGTATACTTGCATTATACTGATAATAATGACAATTTAGAGAAAACATAATTGTTTGTATTAAACCAAAATTATTAAACTAGTCTTATTTGCTGACATTTTACCTAAATTATGTGAATATTCTTGAAATATTTTTGAATTAGTTTCTCTAAGAATATCTCTTTTTTTCACCTTGAAATTATTTGAGATTGTTTTCTTAATTTCTGGTAATATTAGGATTGGCCAATTGTATAGAGGCTTCTTTATCCCTAAGCCAATCATGATAGAACTTCTTTAATGTAAGGAATTTCAAATAGTAGTAATAGTACTAATTAATTAGTACTATCCAGAGGTAAGAAATTTATTGTATATTCACATAGTTGAAGTGAAAGACTTTTTTGAATTATAGACATATAAACATATGGACAGATACAGATAGCTTATAGTCTCAATTATATAATTGCAGCCATGAGTCAAGCATAAACACACAAATACACAATTCACAGGTCCATTTCAAAGACCCGGTCTCTACTCAGTGGGTGTACATTCTTAATAATTTGAGCTCAAAATAGATACATCAATAAACAGCACAGACTAACAAACCAACTTCTTTGTCTTCTTTGCACCCAACAAAGACATGCTCTCTCTAAATCATTAATCTCATTACAAGGATCAACAAATGATCAGACTAAGTTAAAAAAAGAAAGTCATCCAGGAGTCCTATTGGAGCTATAAGGAAGGATGGAGATCTGTCTTATCTCAGAATATGGAGAGCAGGGTCCTTTGAGATTAGCATGAAAGGATGGAAAGATTTCTTAACCACTGCAGCTTTCTAATGGCATAGGGCTCAGGTGAAGTTTAACATCATCACAGTTCTTTTAAGTAGATACTATTATAATTGTCATATTCTTGATGAGAAAACTAGGGAATAAAGAGAATAAGTAACTTGCCCAAATTCACATAGTTGCTAAGTGGTAGAGATGGGAATCAAACTCTTGAAGTTTCACACTAGAGTTTATGCTATCCGTCAACATATTCACCTGTAATACACTCTAAGTAGAGTTTTCTAGGAGGTTCAAGATCTTTTCTACCTAGTACATCCTGTTTACCCATAGACTATCACTCAGTAAATATTTGATGGAGGAATAAATAAATAAATAAATAAATAAGAAGAGTGAGTTATAAATAGTGAAATAAAGAAAGAGAGGCAGAAAAAGAAACATATAGAGATGAAGAAGAGAATGAATAAATGTCTCCTCTTTTTTACTCCCAGCTATAAATAAATATACATATATAAAATTATATACCTACACACATGCACATATGTTGTTCTGACTCTTGTAGACACAAGAGAAAAAGACCTCACTTAAGCCATTTTAATTTTCAATTGTTAATGTACTCCTAGGAAAACTTTTACTCATTTAGAGACATACATTAATTGCCCCCAAGGAGGGAGAATATAAATAATCTGACATTGTTGCTCATAAAAACTGGAAAGCATTGACCAATTTCAAAGTGTAATCACCTATTTTCCTGTCAATAATTATTTGATACAAAATTTTCCTTCTTGATTTGAAGCTTCTTAAAAGCAGAAATTCCATCATACCCATATCTGAATTTTCATCATTTTACATAGTATCTGATGGATATGGTAGATATCCAATAAAATTGGATAGGAAAAATTAAACTTTGTGAAACTGCCTCTCCCTTTTAGAGTAACGGGAAATGAGAAATGATTCCAGTTGATGTAATCTAACAACAGTCTGCATTCTATCTCTGGGTTCCACATACATGGATTCAACAAACCTCGAGTAAAACCAACCTGGATTGAAAATGTAGTTAGGTCTCCGATGGTTGAGTCTGCACATGGCTTTTCTTGTCATTATTCCCTAAACAATACAGTATAATAATGATTTACATAACATTTACATTGTATTAGGTCTTATAAGTAATCTAGAAATTATTTAAAGCACAGCAGGCCTTTGAGTAATGTAATTTACTTCAGCATCATTTCATTATAATGTTGATGAGAAAAATAATAATTGCTTCCTGGCTAGCCCCACTTTCTGTGTACAGTGTACATTTTCCCCAAGTCTGCCTGGGTTTTCTCTGGGTACTCAAGTTTCTGCTCCAAAATGTGCATATTAGGATACTTGCCATATCTGAATGGTTGTACTGTGTTAGGGGAAGGTGTGTGAGTGTGGGTGTGAGTGCTCCCTGCAGTGGAATAGTGTCTGGTCTAGGGTGGGTTTTCTCTTTGCTCCCTAAGCTGCCAGGACAGGCTCTGGCCAGCCAAGACTCTGAACTGAAATAAGCAGTTTGAAAAACGAATAAATGGATACAAATTATTGTCAAATAAAAATTTGTAAAGTAGATAATAACCACACAAATGTACAAAAATAAAAAAATGTGGCACAAAATCAGCAAGCTTGCCATATTTGTGGTTGTTTTTGAACTGTTTCGTGGGAAAAGGCTATCTTTTCAATTTTCACTCTGCAAGCATTGATTACTTGGTTTAACCCACCACCACTACAACTGCTGTTACTCACTGATTCACTCAAAATTGAGTAAACAAGTATCCTACTTTTTATTCCTCTTTCTTTCTTTTTTTCCTTTAAGACAGGGTCTTACTCTGTTGCCCAGGCTGGAGTACAGCGGCATGATCACAGCTCATTGCAGCCTTGACCTCCTGGGTTCAAGCAGTCCTCCCACTTCAGCCTCTTGAGTAGCTAGGACTACAGGCATGTACCACCATGCTCAGCTATTTTTTTTTTTTTTTTTTGTAGAGACGGAGTTTCACTATGTTGCCCAGGCTGGTAACAAATTCCTGGCCTCAAGCGATCCTCCTGCCTCAGCCCCCAGAGTGCTAGGATTACATGTATGACTCACTGAGCTGGACTGATCTTTCTTAAATGTGTGTTTAGTGATCATTTATTTCAGTGTTTAATACTGCTAGTGTTTTGGGTCTTTGTTTAGAAGTTTGGTGATGATCTTGTGACTAGAAATATGCTATAAGACCTTTACTCTTGTTTACATCAATTGGCCTATGGTGAAATTTGTTTTATATGCCATTTAACTTAAAGTCAGTTTCCAAGAACCTGTCAAAGTGAGGACTTACTGTATATTAGAGGATTTGTGTAGGCTATATGCAAATACTGAATCATTTTATATTAAGTAATTGAGCATTTTCAGATTTTGATATTCACAGGAGGTCCCAAAATGATTCCCCGATGGATACCAAGGGATGATTGTACAACTGAAATACATTCTGACAAAATGGTATATTTGTTAAAACTTCCCAAAGAAGGTTTGCAATGACTTCCAGTTTGGGATCAGTATTTACGCTTGAGACTGTATTATAACCCACACAATACACAAACACACATACACAGTGAGGTCAACCTGGATCAAGCTGATGTAATATTTTGATACTGTTGACCTCAACTATTCTCATGTGGACAGATTCTTGTACATCGAATCAGAACAGAATCTAGAGAAAAGATTCAGTTAAGTCTTGGTAAAAAAAAAAAAAAAAAAGAAAAGAAAGAACTATTACAATGTTGGGCTTTTTATGATTATCACATTCAAAAAAATAGTTTCATGATAACAATTTTTAGATATTCTTGATACACTGGGATGGCCTAGTTATTTCTAACTCTGGTTCTTATCCTGGCTATCCACTATGGTAGTTATGGAATATTTTTGCTCAGATTCCCAAATAAGTTTGCTATACTTTAGGTTTATTCATACAGTTTACTTCAGTGTGAAAATGGTCCTGTTAGTAATAATAATTTGCATATTATTTTTGTCATAATATTAATAGCAATATTTATAATGGTATTTTGTAACATTTATAATGGTATAATAAATCTTTTATATGCATCATCATATTTGATTCCTACCATAAGCCTGTGATATAAATAGTTCATTACAGGCAGTTAGCTTTTGATAAGGAAATAAGAGAGATTTGCCTAGTGTCTCACAGCTATTCACCCTTAGAGACTCCTAGTTTAATGATCATATAAATATAATGACTCAGTTGGCTTATACTCATACTTATAAAAAGCCTCAAAATAACCAAACCAGTGAGAAATTGTTCTGGCATAAAAAATATAACGTTGATAGAGGATATTATTTGTAACTGATGGAGACTTAGCTACTTATACCTGTTGAGGGTGTGTATGTGTGGGGGATCTTTTCTCAGATTTTTCAAACATTAACACCAAAACTATGTGAAAATCACATATTCTAACCTGTGAAATGTTTTTTCCAATTCCTCTTTAGTTTGAAATGTCCCCCAAAAGCAGTGGTATGCTTAGAATTTCTTGTTCTACTATATCACAGAGAATTCTAAATGCTTTATACTTCCAGTAGAAATTATTGGCTAAATTTTGATAAGAAAAATCTACCTTTCTATCACTTAAATATAATGGGAAGATGGCAATCATAGCACCAAAAACTGACCTTGGAAGAAAAGGTTTTGTCAGTAATAAGTTTTCGGAGCATAAGATCGGATGGAGTCTTTAGAATTAGCTGAGGGAAAACAGTTGCCTAGCTAATTGTCTGGACAAAACAAAGGCAGATAAAAGGTGCCCCAAATTATTTTCCACAGTCACACCACAGGATGATCAAGGAAGCCATACAGAAGAGGCTTTTTCTCCTCACCAGGACGAAAAGTACACTTTTGTGGTGTACAGACCTTGAGTCATTCAAGCCATCACAGTTTTTCACAAGCACTAGTTTTGAAGCTGAAAGTGAAGGACAATACAATATAATTTACATATTCTTCTGGAAACTGCATTTGATGGAAGGTGACTGAATGAGCATTACCAAAGAAATGAGCACCATTCCCTATGGGTGTTCATGGTTATATAGAAGAATGAACCTCTTCTTATATGGGTGGATGCAAAAGTTTGTGTTTGTGTGTACGCAGACATAACTCAATCTTCTTGAGGTAAAGGCAAATATTTCCTACTAGTTTTTCGTAGCTCATGAAGTTATATATTAGCATATGTACTTTTATTGGTTCAACATGACAGGGCTATTTGAATTATCAAAGAAAGAGCCATAAGTATAATTAAATTAGAATTCATATCTAATATTCATGATACTGATGAAGACCAAAAGCTCTCCCACTTCCCTCATCTGACACAACTTCAACTTATGTTGTACTTTTGAATTAGAAGTAAGTGCATGAAAATCTCCAAGAAGATTGAACTCCCTGTTTAAAATTACTAGTATTTGATGTCAAAAACCTTGAGTAATCTCCCCAAGCCTTGGTGCATGTAATTGTAAGAGTTAGACTTTCTAAGATGCTTGTTATCTACTTGTACTCATTTGGCCAAACTTCTCAATTGAGTCAAATGAAAGGATTTATTTGGCCCCTTTCTTATGGTAAGGAGAAGCTACAAAATGAGATCCAATGAAAAGAATGCCAAGAAAAAGCATACGTTACTCTCTACAGCCTTGAAAAACCTGTTGTAAGACAACTACCCAAGGCCTGGAGTGGTCTGAGGAGGGTAGATGGTGGAGGGTTCTCCCAGATGAGAAATAACCATCATTCTAGGAAGAATATATATATATATATATATATATATGTTTATTTATTTATATATTCTTTTTTATATATTCATATATATATGCATATATATTTATACATATAAATGAATATTTTATATATAAAATGAATATATAAATGAAATATATATATGTGTGTGTATATATATATATATATATATAATCAAAACACAGGAAAGCTAAAAAATGCTATTATCTACATACATAAAAGTTCCTAACATCATAGCTAGGTTCCCGGATTTAAGTGCATATATTTTTTCTTTTTCTTTCTTTCTTGAGGAGAAGTAAACATGCAGTTACCCTGGACTATAGTAGTTGGAAACAGTACTAGGGAAAATGACATTTTTTTGTCTACTTCAGTGTTTAATTATTCCCCAGATCCATTTTGTCTTTTCTCTCAGATGGGTATTCTTATGGAAGCAGTTCAATTTACAATAGAATCCTGAAACTTTTTAATACTGCCTTCTTGTAAAGGTTGCTTCTCAAAGTAAGAGATAGCTTTTAAATGTAGAACTTTGTTCTCAAAGCTGCTGAAACTTTTCTTGGAGTAAGTTACCACTTTTAAATTATCTTTCTTATAGGAAAAAAAAAAACTTTACTGACTGGAATTCGAAGACAGTAAAGAAAATTCAGAATATAAGTGAGTGTGTGCCTAATACTTGATCTTCTATTCCATGAATAGTGCTTTCATACTGAATTTGATTAAATAAGGGAAAATTTCTAGTTTTATTCGAGGCATGAATATACAGATTCCTTGATAGAGGGTGTGGCCTTCATTAGCAATATAATAAAATATTTCTTTCTCTCTGCTTTCCACACACGGTAGAATTGCACTTCCCTACTCTTTCTTCTTTTCTACTTTTTTTTTTTTTTTTTTTTTTTTTGAGACAGAGTCACACTCTGTTGCCCAGGCTGGAGTGCAGTGGAATGGTCATTGCTCACTACAGCCTAGACCTACCTGAGATCAGGTGATCTTCTCACCTTATTCTCCCACCTAGCTGGGACCACAGGTTCACACCACCATACCTAGCTAATTTTGTATTTTTTGTAGAGATGGGATTTCACCATGTTAGCCAGGCTGGTCTCAAACTCCTGGGCTCAAGAAACCTATGCACTTATGCCCCACAAATTGTTGGGATTACAGGCATGAACCACCATGCCCATCCTTCTCTACCCTTTCAAAGTTAGGTGTGCTATATTAATATGTTTTTATAAACATAATATGAGTGGAAACAATATGAATCATTTCTTGAAACTTTTGAATACAGTGTGTTACTTGCCATATATTCTTGTCCATTAGAAAATGATTATGAAAGCATCAGTCAAGGTTAACTTTTGTCACCCTGAGATCCTAAGTAACTACAATGAATTGAGCCCTTTTATCAACTGTTAACTCCAATGTAGGTTAAGGTCTGATGAATCTGTGTTAACAAGAAATTGTTTTGATTGTTTGGTTGGATTTTGTTATTGTTATTGTTTTTGTTACTAAAACAAAAACTGGTTTACCCTGACTGATTATAACAGAAAAGGATTTTAAAACCTTTATTCAGTTTTCTAGCCTCATGTTAAGTTGGTGGAGTTATTGAGAGTAATCTCTATAGTGTCAAATGTTTGCTTTGGACTTTCATCCATGATTAACAATAAACCATGTTACTGAGCTTTTATATTTTGCCTCTCCATACCACATAATGGAGACAGAAATGTATAGAAGACTACTATCTAGCATCAAATCCTCCTTCTTGGTGGGAAAAGCTTTGTTTCTGACTTCAGTCCTCCATGTTTGCACTTCCCTCTACCTCAAATGTACTTATTCCAGGTCTTTGCATGGCTAGTTTTTCATCATAGATATTCATATGCCATCCCTTGAGAGATTTGTTAATCAACCTAACTAAAATAGACTATTCTGTTATTCTCTATCACTGTATTAGTCTGTTCGCATGTTGCTAATAAAGACATACCCCAGACTGGGTATTTATAAGGGAAAGGGTTTGGATTGACTCACAGTTCCTCATGGTTGGGGAGGCCTCACAATCATGGCAGAAGGTTAGTGAGGATCAAAGTCACATCTTACATGGTAGCAGGCAAGAGAGAGAGCATGTGCAGGGGAACTTCCCTTTATAAAACCATCAGATCTCATGAGACTTATCCACTACCACAAGAAGAGAATGGGGAAGTCCCGCCCCCATGATTTTATTACCTCCCACCAGGTACCTTTCACGACAGAGCGGAATTATGGGACTACAATTCGAGATTTGGGTGGGGACACAGCCAAACCATATCAATCATGTATCATCTTCTATTTTATTCACAACTCTTAAACCCTCTAAGATATTTTTATGCATATTTGCTTATCTGATTTACTAATTATAAGACTCCACTAGAATGGAGACCACATGATTGTAAAAATGTGGTCTGTTTGTTTCAACACTGTGCTCCAGCTAAATGAATAGTAACTTGTATAAAATAGATTGTGGGCTGGGCACGGTGGTTCATGCTTATAATCCTAACACTTTGGGAGTCCAAGGCTGGCAGATTGCTTGAGCCCAAGAGTTAGAGATCAACCTGGGCAACATAGTGAAACCCCATCTCTACAAGAAAAAACAAACAAACAAAAAAAAAACAAATACTAGCCAGATGTGGTGGTGCACACCTGTAGTCCAAGCTACTCAGGAGGTTGAGATGGGAGTATCACCTGAGCCCAGGAAGTGGAGTCTGAAGTGAACTGGGATCATGCCCCTGCACTCCAGCCTGGGCAACAGAGTGAGATGCAGTCTCAAAAATAAATAAACAAACAATAAATTCGGTTGTGATATCAATTTTTGTTTGAATGGATAACTAGAGACTTCTGTTTCCAGCCAAACCAGAATAACAGGGAACAGACCCATTCTCACCCTTTAAAAAACTACAACAAATTGAACAAAGTGTTTGAAAGTGCAATTTCACTGGACAAAAGTCAGCATTGAATACTAAACCCTGAGGTTAGGGAAACAAATGAGGTAAGCCCTGTGATTGCCCCAGTTTACTGTTGGAGACAGTTTCCAGGCTGTATGGTAGGGAGGGAGACCTTAGGTGGGTCCCAGAGTCTCCCTGAGTGGAAGCAATAGAGGCTGGAGTCTGTTGTGGCCCATCCAGCTAGAGTTCATAGGACAGAGTACCAAAAGGAGTACACTGTGGAGTGAGAAAGCTCTTATGATCTGCAGAATTAGTCTTCATGTTAGTCTTCATCAGAGGACTAATCAGAGGATGAGGGAGAGGAAACTACCAGTACTGGGGAAATAACTACCTAAGAAAGCAAGAGGAACAATTCCAAAAGATCACAAGAAGCCAGAAATATTTTATGTTCCCACCAGTCAGAGAGGAAAAACTTCATAAGACATGAGCATCAGGTAGAATATGCAGTGGGGCATTGCCTCAGTAGTGGGGGAACATTAGCCTTAGACTAATGCTTCTCTGGTCTTGCCTAACAAAGCTTGAATTCAAACAATTAGAAAGCTCAAAGTTCTTCCAAATAACTGTGTTCTAGAACAAACTCTAATAATCATATTTTGATCTGGCCAACATGGTAAAATCCCGTCTCTACTAAAAATACAAAAAAAAAAAAAAAATTATCCGAACATGGTGGCATGCACCTGTAATCCCAGCTACTTGGGAGGCTGAGGCGGGGGATTGCTTGAACCAGGGAGTTGGAGGTTGCAGTAAGCTGAGATTGCACCACTGCATTCCAGCCTGGGTGATAGAGTGAGACTCCATCTCAAAAAAAAAAAAAAAAATTCAGCATCCAATAACAAAATTAAAAATTGTTGACATACAACAAGAATTATCAGACATGCTTAGAAATAATAATTTATAACCCACAGTCACAGGGAAAGATAATTAACTACAACCAATTGAGAAATAATGGAGATGAAAGATTTAGTAGAGAAGAACATTAAACTATATAAATATGCTTTGTGTTTTCAAGAAAGAAGATGAAAACTTAAATAAGTTAAAGAGAGGAATGGAAGACTTAAAGATCCAAAATAATCTCCTGTAGATGAAAACTGTAATATTTGAGATTTAGCCAGGCGTTGTGGCTCACGCCTGTAATCCCAGCACTTTGGGAGGCCAAGGCGGGCAGATGACTCGAGGTCGGGAGTTCAAGACCAGCCTGACCAACATGGAGAAACCCTGTCTCTACTAAAAATACAAAATTAGCTCGGCGAGGTGGCACATACCTGTAATCCCAGCTACTCAGGAGTCTGAGGCAGGAGAATCCCTTGAACCCAGGAGGCGGAGGTTGCAGTGAGCGGAGATCTTGCCATTGCACTCCAGCCTGGGTGACAGACTCTGTCTCAAAAAACAAACAAACAAAAAATTGAGATTTAAAATATGCACAATGAAATCAATAGCATATTTGTTAATATCGCAGAAAAGATAAATGTATTTAAAGATTTAGCAATAGAAAATATCTAAAATGAAACAGAAAAAGACATGAAAAAGACAAGAGATTATCAGTGAGATGTAAGACAACATTAAGTAATAAGCTGCCTACTATGCATGTAAATTGCAGTCATCAAAAACACGGAATAGGGACAGGTAAATGATATGAAGAAATAATGTCTAAATTTTTTTAAATGTTGATAGAAATTATAAACTCAAAGATTCAGGAAGCTCATTAAAATCTAAGTAATATAAACCTGCAGAAAACATCATTAAATTACTTAAAAAATACAGAGAAAAAGAAAAAAAAATCAAAACATCCTCAGTGTAAAAAGAACCATTATGTACAGAGGAACAGTAGCAGCAGAACTTTTCTTTTTTTCTTTTTTAATTTTTATTTTATTTATTTATTTATTTATTTATTTATTTATTTATTTAGAGATGGGGTTTCGCCCTGTTGCCCAGGCTGGAGTGCAATGGCACGATCTTGGCTCACTGCAACCTTCGCCTCCCAGGTTTATACCATTCTCCTGCCTCATCCCCCCGAGTAGCTGGGATTACAGGCACCCGCCACCATGCCCAGCTAATTTTTTTTTTTTTGTATTTTTAATAGAGTTGGAGTTTCACCAAGTTTGCCAAGCTAGTCTCAAACTCCTGACCTCGTGATCCACCTGCCTCGGGATCCCAAAGTGTTGGGATTACGCTGCACCCAGCCTTTTTTTTTTTTTTTTTTAATAATGGAAGCAAGAAGACAATGGACCAAAACTTTTTCAGACACACAAAAGCTGAAAAAATTCATCACCAGCAGTTCCAAAGTATGTTAAAGGAGGTCCTTCAGCTAGAAGAAGCATGATAACAGATGGAATCTATATGTATAGCTATGAATGAAGAGCATAGGGAATTGTAATAATGATATGTCAGTAAATATCAATTCTTTTTCTTATTTTTAAGTCATCTTAAAAGGTCAATTGACTAAAGAAAAATAATATCAATATACTATTAGGTTCATAACAAATGTGGAAGTAAGGCATACGACTAAAGAAAAATAATATTAATATACTATTGGGTTCATAACAAATGTGGAAATAAGACATATGACAATAATACACAAAGTCCAGAAGAGGGGAACTTGATAAATACTGTTGCATACTTACATTCTACATGAAATAGTATTATATTACTGGAAGGTAGGCTATAACTTAAAGGTATATACTGTAAATCCTACAGCAACCTTCCCCCCTAAAGAAAGAAAAGAATAGGCCTAATGCGGTGACTCACTCCTGTAATCCCAGCACTTTGGGAGGCCGAGGCGGGTGGATCACTTGAGGTCAAGCGTTCGAGACCAGCTTGGCCAACATGGTAAAACCCTGTCTCTACTAAAAATACAAAAATTAGCCGGGTTTGATGGCCTGTAATTTCAGCTACTTGGGTGGCTGAGGCACAAGAATTGCTTGAACTCAGGAGGTAAAAGGTTGCCGTGAGCTGAGATCATGCCACTGCACTCCAGCCTGGGAGTATGTCAAAAAAAAAAAAAAAGAAGGAAGGAAGGAAGGAAACCACCAAATAAACCAATGAATGAGACGAAATGACATTTTAAAAATATTCAATCCTAACAAAAGTAGAAAAAGAAGTAAACAAAGGGTAGATCAAACACATAAGCAGAAGTGGCTGAACAGCAGATTTCAATCCAGCTTTATCAGTAATGACAACAAACTCAAATGATCTAATCATTCCTAATTATCAGGTATTGTAATATTGTGTAAAAAAGTAAGACATAACTATACATTGATCAAAAGAAACGTTAAATAAAGGTGCACATAGGTTGAAAGTAAAAAGATGCAAAAAGAGATAGGCTGCTACAAGTAATACAAAAAAAATTGATGTGGCTGAATCAATGCCAGATAAAGAAAATTTTGTTAAAAAATTACCAGTGAAAAAGAGGGTCATTTCATAATGATTTCATAATGAGTATTTAATCCTCAACATATATGTGTCTAGTAACAGAGCTTCAAAACCAGGTAAAACTGATAAATCTACAATTACAGTGAAGGATTTTGATAATATAGTGATAGAAAATCATTTAAGAGTGTAGAGACACTAAACCACATTACCCACCAACTTGTTGTAATTGACATTTATAGACTGCTTCACTTAACCACAGCGGAACACACATTATATTTAAGACCACAAGGAACATTTACCAAGTTATGCCATATTTTGGGTCACAAGGCAAATCTTAATAAATTTAACAAATCAATTCATACAAAGAGTGATCTCTGATCACAATGAAATTAATATGAGAAATCCATAACAGAAAGATAAATGGAAAATTCCCAAATATTTGGAAATTAAATAACACACTTATAAATAAACCATGGTATAAACAAGAGGCCAAATGAAAAATGAAAAACTACTTTGAACCAAATGAAAATGAAAACACAACATAATAGGATTTGTAGAATGCAGTCTACACAGTTTTTAGAGGAAAATTTATTGCAGTAAAAGCTCACATTAGAAAAGAATGGTCTCAAATCAATGTCCAAAGCCTATATTTAACAAAGTAGAAAAACAAGAGAAAATAGAACCCAAAATAAACAGAAGAAAAAAACATTAATAAAGGCAGAAGAAGTCAGTTAAATGAAAAACAGAAAAATAAATTAAAAAGCTGGCTCTCTGATATATTTAAAATTTATAAACCTCTAGCCAGGCTGATAAAGAGAATGTACGTATTTCCAATATCAGAAATGAGAGAGAGGGAATCACTATAGATTTTACAGATATTAAAAGAATAATACAAAATTATTATGAATTAGCAAATAACTAATGAAGTAGTAGGTTTCAACTGCAGGCAGTCTACACCCTGACTATTATTCTATTTAGAGCCTGAAGTTGAAAGAAGAGCCACGGTCCATGACATACAGTATAAAGCTTCTAAATTGAATTATGTCTAGCATGCTTTTTATTAGTAAAAACTATAAAAAATTATCCATTACCTGAGGTTTGGAGGGAGCTGCGTTAGGCTCTCTCTAGGAAATAAAAAGACATAAGACACACAAAAAATTTTTTTCAAGATATATATTATGCATATAAAATAATAATAAATGTTAAGTGAAGATGGATTAAATATGCTTTAGATTTATGAGAGAAAGTAATTATAAAGTTCAAGGCCAACTTCATGGAGAAATTGATCCAAATAGCTCAACATTTATGCTGCACTTATCTAAGCTTGCAATTTCTGGATATAAATAGGAAGGCTAAATAATTTGAGAAATATAATAATGTCCAACCCTCAGTAACCGGTTAAAACACTTTAAATAAAAGAGCCAAGCTTAATTCAATATGTAGTTAATGAAAATTTCAAGCGATGAAATAATAGAATATAATCTTTTAGGCTATTGAATGAATTCAGAAAATTTGAATTTCAGGCAAAGTGATTTGACAATAAGCCAAGGAGGGAACAAATACTAAATTAAGTTTCTGCTTTAGGCTTATTTCTTAGCCTATGATATAGGTCACAAACAGAAGCATGAGTGTCATGTTGTAAACTATGCTGAAAGAAACTCTGAAAATGCAGTTTTCTCATATAAATTGGAAGAGGAATCTGCTCATATTGATGGTGGTGGGATCTTTCATACTCAGTATTGACTCTCCCAAAATAAAACATATTCATATTAAAGCCACACATTTATCTGCTGTCTGTAGTAGGTGATCACTTATTATCTCAGACAAATTTAGAATTTTTCAGTAATGTGGATTTAGATGCATTTCTTCTTCCTTAATTCAAACATAATGTCCAGAAGTCCCAGATTATCTTGGCTTTTTTTTTTTTTTTCCAAACTCGAGGTTTTCTATTACTAACATCTAGAAAAGAAGTTTTTGGCCGGGTGCGGTGGCTCGCTCCTGTAATTCCAGCACTTTGGGAGGCCAAGGCAGATAGATCACAAGGTCAGGAATTCAAGACCAGCCTGGCCAATATGGTGAAACCCTGTCTCTACTAAAAATACAAAAATTAGCCAGGCGTGGTGGTGTTCACCTGTAGTACCAGCTACTCTGGAGGCTGAGGCAGGAGAATCACTTGAATCTGGGAGGCAGAGGTTGCAATGAGCTGAGATTGTGCCATTGCACTCCAGCCTGGGTGACAGAGTGAGACTCCATCTCAAAAAAAAAAAAAGTTTTTAAATTTTTTTATTATTTTAATTTTTAGTATTTTGCATATGAGGAAATAAAAGAACTCACAAGTGCTCTTCTTTCCTGGAACTAATATATTACCATGTGTCTGCTCTTAGTAATATACTTAGAGGACTATTGATAACACTAGGCTTTCTTGGAGTGAGGGAGGAGATGTATTTAATCTTACACAGCAATCTGATTTCAAAGAAACTTTTTTTCAACTTTAATATACAGATTATTCAACCCACCCTAGAGTTTTAAGATGCTGGATGAAGAACAATAGGCTTACTGATAAACTGTTTAATTTTATAACACACATTTTTAATCTAATGCATTTCTTCAAGAGACCCAGAAGGAATTTACATATAACTGATGCCCTGTAGCCACCTTCTTGGTATTCCTTTCCCTCAAAAAGTACGTATTATATAGCTAATAATTGTCCAGTGATCAGTAGCCAAAAGATTCAATATCCAAGCATCCATTTAAAAGTGATAATTTGCTGTAGTCTGTCATTGAATTTCTGATTAAGAAACTGTAACTATTTTTATTTTATTTTATTTTTTTACCTTGTGTCTTAGCTGGGCAGCTTAAACAACAGAAATTTATTTCTCATAGTTCTGGAGGCTGGAAATTCAAAGATCAAGGTATCACCTGCTAATTTGGCTTCTGATGAGGGTTCTCTTCCTGGTTTATGAATTGACACCTTCTTGTTGCATTCTAACATGGCAAAGAGAGAGATTTTCTCTCTCACATCTCTTATTAAGAGGGCACTAATCCTACTTAAGAGGGCTCCACCCTCATGACCTAATTAACTCCCAAAGGCCCTTGTAGGGAAGAAAAAGTAGTGTCTTTTCCTCCCTCATCACAAAGTTTATGGCTGAGGTCCTTATATCAAATAAAAGATTAACAAGATGAAAACATACAAATGTATTTAATACGTTTCAGGTGACATGGGATCCTTCAGAAATGAAGACCCAAATAGACGGAAATTTATGTATATTTATGCTTATATCTGATGAATGGTATACAGTCATATAGAAGAACAATTAGAGAAAAATGGTAAGATTTAAAGGTAATAAATTGGAGAGAACTTAGCGAGGCCCATTTGTTCAGATTCTTCTTGGCATCTCTGTGTTTGCAAGGACAAGAATTTCTCAGAATTTCTCTTTTTTCAGCATATGGGGAGGGCCCTGCTGAAACAAAGGTTTTATGACCTTACTTTAGTAAGATTAGCTAGATTTTATGGCCAGTTTCAGGGGAGAAGGGAAGAGGAAAGCGAGAGTGACCTTTCTGCTTCTGTCATTTTCTTAAATGTCGAGGTGACATATTTTGGAATAGTTTGTCTTGAATCTCATCACCCCACTTCCAAATGTCATAGCATTAGGGATTAGGGCTTCAACATATAAATTTGGGGGGACATAAAATAAGCACAGAGCTCTTTTTTAAATACCAACACCTTAGTGTTTGGTGACACTATTGGCTTCAAAGTAAGTCTTGGTGAGGAAGCAGTGTTTGCTATTAAACTTCCTTCCAAATATCCTGTTTGAGTCAAGATATCATACAATCAAGAAAGTGATTTCCCTTTCCTGTTGAGTCTTAGGACACATATATAAAGCAAGAATGCATATACAGTCATTCCTAGGTATTCATGGGGAATTGGTTCCAGGACCCCTCTGTGTATCAAAATCCATGATTGCTCAAATACCTTATATCAAATGGTGTAGTATTTGCATATAACTTATGCACATCCTTCATAAATCATCTCTACATAACTTATAATGCCTAATACAATGTAAATACTATGTAAATACTTGTTATATTGCTTTTTAAAGTTTGTATTCTTTTTATTATTGCATCGTTATTTTTAAAAAATATTTTATGAATGTGGGACCATGGATACAGAGGGCTGACTGGGATGCATATAATAAACTTTTAAAAAGTGGCGAATGTTACATAACTATAGGTTTACAAAAACAAGATCAAACCAACTCTTTGTAAAAATAAATTTAAAAACACATCTTCAACACCGAAAGGATTGATTAAATCATTTATCTTCTTTAACTTGGTGGTCCACAAAGCCAGACACATAGTACAAATCAAGTATCTACTTTATTTGTAAGACATTTGTAGACTGATAGATCACTTACTATGTGTCTGGAGATATGGTAAGCACATAATAAATATTAATTAATTCCATTCCTAACATAATCCTACTGGGTACATATTAGTGTCCTGCTTTCAAGTGACATAGCAACCTGATTTCAAAGACATTTTTTTTAAATTAAAAATATAAAAAAGAGAGAGAGAGACAAAGTGCACCCCCACCCCAATAAAAGACAAAGATGTATGACTTGTAGAGGCTAATCACCCTATATAAGGAAAAACTAAAATTTGAACCTAGATCTATCTAAATTCCAAAGGCCAGTTTTTAACACTACATTTGACTGCAATTTTGCCAATTAGTGCTGTGAGCTGGTGTGTACCCATTAGTTATATTTAAGTAACTGAAGGCTAAGATGACATGCTAGAGTCTTTTAAACATTTCACACATTAACATAAATAGAATTGATAAAGACCAGTCAAAAGTCTTTGTACATTCTACATATGTGTTACCTTTTTTAATGTTTGACTTCTAAACATGAATAATTCTTTCAAACTAATTTTTATAGACTAATTGTATTCATCCAATTTACAAACTGTTTTGTAGTTTAATCTAGTAGCTGCTATATTACATACAATATGTTGATGCTATACTTTATAGAACAAAATAAAATCACTGATAGAAATAGTATTATATGCAAGTCTAATCTTAGTTAATGGCACAGTGTTTTTTCCAATATTAATAATAGAAAATCTACCAGCGTTATGAAAAATGGTGATTTGAGAGGGATATTTGGAAAAATATAAAATGTAAGTTATTCTCTAAGTTCTTCTTTGCACCTTAAAATTTTGTAAAAATTCCATTTTTTCATATTAGTCCCATCAATTTTATTAAAATCTGTGTTTACTAAATAAGATTAAATTCTTGCCGTTCTTGGAAGAATTATTTTACCTGTGTTTTCTTTTGTGACATCTGCTGGCAATACCTGGTATTACACTGCACTATAATTCACCTTTATCTACCTTCTCCAACTGTCCAATACTTTTCCAGATAATGCAATTTAATTCAACTTAAAGAATATGGTGAGTGTTCTGAACTAATGAAAAGGTATTTTAATATGAAACTGAATCATAGAAGCAGAAAATTTAGCCCTCTAGAGGCTGATAACTTATTTAGCATATTACACATGTATTTTAATTTCATTGCTTGGTACTAAAAGAGATGTATACTTTTTTTCTGAAAACTTTAAGCTCGTTTCAGGCAAAAATGTTATATATTATAATGCTTACGATGGACAATTGTCAACCAATCCCTCTAGTGACACTGTCCCACACAGATGTTCTCTACAATTTGATAGCTATGTGATTTAAAAGTGTACATTAAAGTAAAACTGTGCAGGTGTCAAGTCTAAATTCATGTTTAAAAATGAATGAACTATACCTAAATTGCTATATACATCGGATCCATGGCTGTGAAGCAGAATGCATGAGCAAACTTTTTATATTACCAGGAATCCATTTATCTATAGTCCCATCAGTCAAATTCAGATACTTGTTGCCAGCTCCAAGATTTATAGTCTGGAGCTGGTTTTTGAAATTGCTTTGTATTTCCATTTAACAGCCAGGGAAGCAGCATGTTAAAATTTTGCCTCGGTCTCCTTGGATCCTATTTATAAAGCTAATTTGTCTCCCCAGACATTTTTTTTTCTCTTTTAAATGCCAGTTCTAGGCTTCTAAACCATTAACCCCCCTTCTTTATCCCAAGCAAAATACTGTCACAGACAACGCCGTTGCAGGACAGTGATGATTCCGATGATGATATAGTTCTCCCAGGCAGGATACAAACCATTTCGTCTTCTGGCCGGAGATAGATTCACTGCCCTCCCTGCAGACACGCAGGCTCACACACGGAGCACTGGAAAGTACACATTTACTGTACTGCATGCCGACTGCCTTGAAGAAACTGTAGCTAACCACCTTATTAGTATTCTTGCCTCCACCGTGTCTCACTTGCAGCATCAGAGGGCTGAGCAAATGCAGTAGAACAGGGACAGACACAGCTCTGGCAATCATCTCAATGCAGGCTGCCGAATGTTGGGGGTGGGGGATGCAGCACATCGAGATTAATAACCTTGCCATAATCCGGGGCACCCTGCAAGCAGACACCTCTGCTGATTGACCTGCTCCTGGCTTGATGCATCTGCCTGGGGGAGAGGGATCCGGAATCTACCTAGTCCTGGGGCCCCCCTGATTTTGGATGTTCATTTGATCCTTCACAGATCTGGGAAGGTAACAGTGAGCCGTACCATCTGCAGCACACAGCAGCTCTTGGAGGTTACTACTGACAGTTTTCATTACACTGGTTTGTGTGAGTGCGTGTGTTTGTGTGTGTTTGTGAGTGTGGGTGCCTGCTTTGCATGAAAGAGAATGTGTGAGTGTCCGTGTGTGTGTATGTGTTAGTGTGACAACCAAAGCAGGTATTTCGTACAGTAGGAGATTTCAACAGCGTGACAATATCCTCTGGGCACTTGGGCTCACTGTCTGTAGCCCCCACCCCCCGCCTTTCGCCACCTCCTTGCTTCCCCACTCCCCCTTCTGCTTTTGCCTTTGATGAGTTTTTGGCTTACTTTTTGGCGGAGTCTCTTGGACACGTTTTTGCTGGTGCTGGAAGATCAGATACATGGAACCTTTGAAAACTGATTATTTTTCTCCGATATGACTTTAAAAAAATAAAAAGAAGAAAAGAAAATAGAGTAGTGCACGGCAAGCTAGAGGATTGTAAATTTTCCTTGGTGAACTTTGAGGATCCATAAAGAAGGTAAGTCACGGGACTCCTCAGATCTCAGTTCTTGTTGTCTTGCAATGTTTGTGTTTTCCTGCTTGTTTTCGGAAATCTATATGCAGTTTATATGCTCATTTCTAGAGATTGGAATGCTCAGAAGAACTCAATGTGTGGCATTTTGGGGCTATTTTTATGCCAAGGAGGTTATTTCCATTTGTATAACCATCCCCCCATTCCTCTTACCATTTTTATACCTCTCTTGTTTATCTAACATTTTCACAGGGAATTCTGAATATATGAAATCTGGGAAAAAATAATTCCGGCTTTCTCCTGCCTTGCAATACTCTCTAAATTTGAGGAAAAACATTAATCAGAAAAGCGACTGGCAGAGGCTCTGAGTTAGAGGCAAAGTATATCTGCTCAGAGACTGGGGGCTGGGGAGGTGGGGATGTAATCCGGACTTTCACGATAACTTAATAGTAGACTTCCCCCTCCCCATAGCTCTATTTTTTTCTTCTCGAATAGTTATATCTGCTCTAGAGAGTAGCGAATGCGTGGAATACAGAAAAGCTGCTTCACCAGCTCTTAATTGGAGCAAATGAGAACAAAGTGGAAATTGTTTAGTATTTTGAACCTCTCTCTTTTTGCACTGATTCTCTCGCTATTGCATCTCATTAACCTTTCGGAATGCAGTGTCCCCTGACTAAGACTAGTGTCGCTCATTTTGGAACATCCTCTTACCCTACATGGTCCCCCGAGAAGGGAATGTGCTTGAAAATTGCTCTTAATTGTCTATTCTTGGCTGTAAAAGCAAGTGGCATGAGGAATTCAGGTGACTTTAGTCAAACATCTTGCCT
Source organism: Pan paniscus (assembly GCF_029289425.2). Lineage (NCBI taxonomy): Eukaryota > Metazoa > Chordata > Mammalia > Primates > Hominidae > Pan > Pan paniscus. Next base: position 43,701,270 of record NC_073258.2, on the reverse strand, counting down.
AACTCAGTCTCTTTAGTTTCCTGGTAGTTAACTGTGCCTTTCTTCACCCGCCCCCCGCCCCCCCCCCACCACGCTTTTCCTTCAAAGTGAAACGCAGACAATATTTTACCCGTTTCAATCCCAAGGCTATTTAATTAAAGCAAAATATCATTTCACTGTGATAACGTCTGTGTTCCTGTGTCTTTTAGTATTTTTATCTCTGCATTGGCGTCAATTAGCTTCACCCCAGGAGTAAGAATCACTTGTAAATAGGTTTCTAAAATGCTGAGACCTCACATGAAGGCAACAGAATCTTACTCTTCATCTGCCAGTGCATGTGGATGGTTTATCCTTAACAGAATAGTGTTAGTTCATGGACTGTTAGCCAACTTGAACTGTTACTGTGGACACGTTCATGGAAGAGATGACAGGTGTGTTAAGTAGGTAGAGAAGAGCATACCTAAGTGATTCTCTCCAGGTGTTGATGTCTATGTATAGAAAGAAGATGCAAATTGTAACATAATCGATTTATTCAGAGGCTACGTTGCCTGGGTCAAAGATTTATGACAGTATCCAAGTTGAGAGATGTCAGGCATCATACTCAAAACGTTGATTATATATATATTTTTTTAAAAAAAGGAGTTACAAAAAGAAAACAAGCAAACAAACAAACAAAAAACTTAAAGATGAGATTATACTCTGGTATTACCCTAGGCTATCCTAGCCTTTCATCTATCTAATATTTTTTGCATGATGATTTTAGAGAAGTAGGTAAAAGAGGACAACTGTGAGAAGCTGCCCCTTCTCCACCCCTGGACCAACCTTGTACCTGGTACTCCAGGCAGAGCTCTTGGTAAAAATTACCATGGGAAGACTCCTGTCAGTATAATTTATAATATGTCTTTCATGTCAATGATTTATGATCATGATATTTTTATCTGTTACCCATAATGTCCAGGTAAATTTTTCTTATCTAGAAAGGAGGTTTGTTGTTTTCTTTTTTTAGTTTTTAAATGGCTTGAGCCTAGGAGAAACCCTAAACAAAATTTTATTTTCTTTATGGAAAAAACAATCTGAGGTTCATAAAACCTGAAAGTGAGAATAATATATGAATAAGAAACACGAAGTTTCTGTTGTAAGGAGAAGGATCCTGATACTCCAAGTGCCAATGGGTCATGGCAGGGTATTGGAGGCTCCCCAAGCTCTGCCTGGACAATCAGCATTCCTTAAGTTGGTCAGCTCTTTATTAACCTGTATCTTTTGGCAACTAGTCCCAGGTATAGAGGACAGCATTTTAGGTCATCTATTTAGTGTTAGGACTGTTCTGAATAGAGAGAGGTCCTTTGAAAATGTCGTTCTGGAATTTGGCAAATTAGTACCTCTTTCCATTGAGGCTATTTAATGTTGACTGTTCTCTCATTCATATTCTCACCAACTACTGGTATACTTAGATGTGTGGTGTTGGTAAAAATTAATTGCATAGATTATTCTCAATACTACCTCAAAACAAAACAACAACAACAACAAAATATACCAACTTGGTTTTTGTGTATTAAAGATTTAATAATTGTAATGAGTGAATCTTTTAGTGATAGCAACACTTTCATGATCACTTATTTTAGGCTAGTAATAGAAGTGGGGGCCAACTCAGGATTTTCTGATTACAGCTTATGAAATGTGCAAAGCATTTCTCCCATATCTCAAGGGTTCCTGATGGTGTTTGCACAACTGTAACTTTGCATCTGTATTTTCAGCTCAGGCCAGAGCAATGACAAACAGCTTTTGATCAGAACCAACTCCAGATCCATGCCTTTTTCAGTTTTATTTCGTGGTAGAGAGGGTTTTGACGTTTACCAGGGTTTGTTTTATTGCTTAGAGAATTCAGAAAAGAAAGGTAAATGGGGGTAGGGAGCTTTCCATTTCAGTAGGAGTAACATGTCACAGCTGCTAAAGAAAAGGCTAAAGTTCCCTAGAAGCAACATATGCAGAGTTATATTTTTAAAAGAATGAATTGGTGAAGGGTTTCTCTGAGTTTATTGGGGAGAATAAAGGACATTCCGTTTCTTCTCCATTTAACTCTATTCATTTGTCAGGCCTTTCTCTGGGACTCTGCTAAAGTCAGAGAAGGAGGCCCAACATTCTCCAGTGTGTCTCTATGTTTTTAAGACCCGGGGCACTTAACACATGAATAGCTCTTTCCCTCTGTAACAAACAGGGTTGACAGCTGGAAAGTCAGCTACTGAGAACCTTTAAAAAAAAGCCAGGAACATCAACTAGTAAGAAGTTCAAGAGCAGAGAGGAGCTTTTGGAGCTCTGGCCCTGGAGGTGGGTAAGGATCAGGTGGATTGAACTTGAAATTTTGATTGCTGAGTCATTACAACAGCCTAGAGCTGTATGTTAGCTCAAAGAGCTGAGCTGATGCTGAAACTGTGGCTAATAAGAATAGGCTAAGAGCATCAGCCTACAACAGAAAATGAAGACTCTTGGGAAGAAGAAGATACACTCTCTGATGACAAATGCTATTTGTATGTCCTTGGTACTGTTCTCCATCACTTCAGAACAACCTCTCAGGGACCCCAATAAATTACAAAATAAAAGATGGATTAATTGATGTGTGAATAGAGCAGGGGCTTTGCAATAAATTAAGTCAACTCACTCAATTATCTGCATCTCCATTTGGGACTACTCAGCAGTCACAGATAAAATGGGGAGTGGTGGAGGCTGGGGTTAAAATTAGAAGGAAAAAAACCTCTGGATTGAGAATCAGAAGATGTCAGTCAAACATTGCAAGTATTGCTTAATGGTTGGTAGGTCATTCAAAGTCTTGGAACCTTGATTTCTTCCTATATAATTTGGAAATAACTATTCTTAACTCATAGTGTTGTTGTGAAGGCTATGATGAAATATTGTAGAAAAAAGGATCTACAAATATACATTTAAGTAGAAATGTAATGTGTTACAGTAATGATGACTCTATGTATTGTTCAAGACATAAAATGATTCCTCCAATATAATTTCAAGTTAAAGTGTTAAGCAGAACTGGTCTATTCTTAATGATTAGTGATTAACATTTATGTTGTTATAGTTTTGGTGTTTTCCAAATGTGTTGACTCTAACTCTTTTCAGTAATTTTTGTGGTACATTCTTAGTTACTTGTGAATATGTGTATGTGTTGTGTGTATGCACATGTGCATGCATACATGCATAAATTATTAGCCAATCTATATGAGGCATAATTTTAGTTTCATGAAAAATAGAAAATGTATAATGACCTGAATTTATTTTCACTGGGTATCCAGAAAATGTAAGAAAAACTTGACTTCCCCAGACTTGGACATACACAGACTACTAGCAAGTTTGCACTCACCAAATAACTCCAGTCCACAATGAGGCTGTTGATTAGAATTTGAGTTACACTTGGGAATTATATAAATAAAATATACATTTATAATAATAGCACAGCATACAGTGATTTTCACAGTGAGCTGCATTTGGTGGAGAGATAGACCAGAATTAAAAAGCTGACTTGGAAGTTATGACAGCAAGAGAATATGGTATTGAGAACAGGCTTTGGAGTTTAATAGAATGAGATCAGATACCTAATCTCTTGAAGCCTTAGCTGTCTAATCTGTAAAATAGGGACAATCAGTTATAAGCAATTCTGTGATAAGTGAATGAATAATTTTATATAAAGCACTTAATAAAATCCTTGACACAAAATTGGACTTCTCTAGGTAGCTCACATATATTCTCTCATTCCTGTTCAACTAATTTAAGAATAGGAAGACCATACTAATTCAGTGTATTTATATTTTTATACAGGGGGTAAAAATCCCAAAAGTAATCTGAGTGCTAAGTAAAATTGGAGACAGAAAGCTATATTCTGAAAGCTGTATTTCTGTAAATTAGCTCATTTCTGTACCATGGCTTCATCAGACCCTTTTTTGGAGCAGCCTAACTACCCTTTTCAGATGTCATTTCACTTATACTCAGAACTTTCTAAATGATACCGAATATAAGGAGCAATAGTCACGTGCATCCTTCCATATGTGGTTGCAGAAACACAATTCAGATGTCAGCAAGAGGTGTTAATATTGCTCTTTATCTAAAATCTCGTTTTGTTCACAGTTAATAAAAGGATGCATATTTATTAAGCACCTACCAGGTACAAGCGCTACAATCATTGCTGTGGGGAGTATTAGAAGGATTCTCTGCTCATAGCTATTTGCTGCAATTCCTGTATTTGGACAGGGAATGCTGCAGTCTTAAAGGCTGCCCCTTGGAATTTTGACTTGATAGTTAAAAAGAATTAAGATTCCTCTGCCAGAATCTGACCTATGTGGGGCTGTGTCATTGTGTATGACCTTTATTTTGTTCAAGAACATATCAGAAAAGATGTAAAAAGCCTTGTTCTTACCAATGTAGCTGAGCTGAGCTGTCAGTGATGAATCCAATTCTGCTTTGCTAACTGCACGGCTGGTACCACTTGACCCAGGTATTTCGGTACTGCAAAGTCAGCCTTTCCCTGTGCATGGAGAGAACAGGGTTTTGTCCTTCAGGTTGTGGGTTCTTTTTATCCTTAAAATGAATGGATGAAGTCTGCTTTATGACTTTGTGAGAAGAAAGACAAGATCCATGCTCCCTGCATTTTAAAGCCTCATGCCATAAAATTTGATTCTAGGAGAGTTAGAAAGGAAAGAGGGATGTCAATTGGTCAAAACAGAAAACACAAGTTCATTGGCCTCTACCACAGCCTTAAGCATCAGAATTTGTGGTTGAAGCTTTGCATTGAACTAAGGAAATTCCTTTTGTGATATACTGCAAAATATATTACCAACACACACCAAGAAAATATAATGTTATAATCAATTATCTCATAGAGTCAGCAAAGGTATTCTATGTGCCAGGCACTGTGCTAGGTATGTTAGATTATTTATTTATACTTCTCACATACAAACACATACACACACACACACACACACACATACACACAAAATAAGCAAGGTAACATTATTATTCCCATACTATAGATAAGGCAAATAAAGGGTTTATTTGCCCCAAATTCTGACTCACTCCAAAGCCCATGTCTGTTATTTTATGCCATGGTTTCTTTTATTTGTAGGATGCAAACCCAATGCTTCTTCACATAATTATAGACAGTCGAGAGCAAGCCTTCTGTAAATGCAAATCAAGTAATCACATTCCCATAATAGGGCCGACTCTATCAGTGGAAAGATGTGATGTTAGTATCTCTAAGGGGCCTCTGAAAGGTGCTTCTCTGAACCAATGGGTCCCTAATATAGTACATCATCAGTACCATATTTTTGTGGTCTTTAGCAGAATCCATAAGTTGAGGCAGATCTCTATTTAACTTTGACAATTACTTAAATCTTATTAAAATGCCTGATGCCATGTGCATGATTGTACTGCAGTTACAGGACACAGAGGAAAGTAAAGAAATGAAAGTCTTCTCTGTAACACTAAATCTTAAGTGACGTTAAGGAGCATTTGCAGAATTTACTTTATGGGTAGCTTGTCCCAATATGTTATGTCTCATTAGTAACATACCTTTGGGAAGGTTACTTTTGTAGCTGTATTTCCATATCTTACCTTGTAGTGTTGTAAAAAGATTAAGAAAAATAATGCCCACAAAGTATCTAGAACAGAGATTAGAATTTAATTGGTACTCAGTAAAAGGTATCTCATTATTATAATAATTAAATTTACTTATAATCATTGGTAGTAATAGTAATTATGATAATAACTTAGCAGTTTCAGTTTGTATAAGTGTTGTTGTACTCTGCAGTGCCAGAGACGATGCAAATTATTACCAGCACATGAATAAACAGAGAAGCAAATATTCTTGTTTGTCTACTTATAAAAATATAAAACAGAGGAGGGAAATTATCTTTCAACATATTGATGTCAGTGGGGGACATGATGGAAAAAGAGTGACTGGTACAGAACATTCAAGGAGACCAGAGAAAGAAAGAGAACGAATTCAGAATTTCATAAACTGGGGAATTCTTTCTAAAGTCAGGTTCTAAAATGTGAGCCATTAAACTCATTGCTTGGCTGTAAACAAGAGAAAAGGTCATATTATGAAAGCTTTCTTGAAAAAGAGAGGAAATAGCAATCTTTCTTCCACTTAAAACTGTCAAGGAACAAAGAAAATTTTAACACCAACTTTTCTCTAATCCCTGTAAAAATCCTCTAGCTTTTTAACATAATGTAGATATTCAATTATATTTTATCTGTTTTTGATGTTCTAGCTGTTCCTTTGCATATCTATTGAGCAAACACATTAGCATGTTGAATATTTGATAATAAGTTACTTAAAGATGAGAGATTTCAATTCCTTGTGTAGGTCCTTTCAATTTATACATTCATGCTTTAGGTAACAAGTCACAGAAACAAAGGCCAAGTAAGCACACAATGGTGCAGGGTGTACATTTTTTCAACCATATGATTGGAATTAAAACCTGTGACCATATATACCTTGACCCCAGTAGATACTCTAAATGGAAGAAGTAAAGAAAATAATCCATATAAGTTGAGACAAATGTTTGAATAACGTAGTAAAAAATACGTGTGAAGTGAAAACATTTAGGAAAAAAATCAATCTAATAAAGGCATACTCTTTCCTGAAAACAAGCAAATGATTAATAACACAGACAGTGGATGGGTTTGCTAATTTTTTTCTGTTGGAGACATCCACCATGCATAGTGACAGCAGTCTGAATACAGATACATACAAGGAAAAAACTCTACTCTCCCTTCTTCAAAAGGAAAGCCATGTTTATATGTGACTTTTGCTCAGGGTCATTTTCTCTACCAAGGTACCTGGACTACTATTAAGCATTAAACATATTATCAGTCAACCTGTTCTGATTCTAGTGCCCAAGTAAGAGCAGATATAAAAGTAGTTTAAAATTTTTCTGAGTGTTCCCCTGGCTGCCAGCACTTTCATGAAATAGGTCTGTTTTGCTCATGAATACCTAACTTCTTCCTGTGTTCATCTGGTTGATGCTATTTCCTGTTTTCCCTTTCTTTATCCTTGACCTGTCATGCCTCACTGCCATGACTCTCCTGGATGTGTTTGTGCTGCTTCAAGTTTGATTTTCATCTCTTCCATCACTATAAGCACTGCTGCATTTTTTTAAGCTTTTGCTAAATGGAATTCTGTTCTTCCTAATACATATTTTTCTCTAAGACTAATTTGTCCAGCACCATATACATAAATACACATACACACACACACACACAAAATCTATATCTATATCTATATCTATGTATGTCTATGTGGGTGGGGGCGTTTAGTTTTTAAAATAACCCTATTCCTATTCCTGAACCTCGGAACGATGTCATGGATTTAGGTCAAGAACACTTTTGCATAAGTCAGTCAGAATTCTCAATGAATGTTCTTGTGGGTAACAGTACATTCTTTTGCTTCTATAGTCATTTTGATGGTGTCATTTATTCAAAATTTGTTTATTAAACACCTACTAGACTCACTATTCTATCACAGTTATGATGTGGAGCACAAAGTTGTAAACAATCCGATTTTTCCCTCAAATGTATTCCTATATTATTGTTGACATTATATTGACAGAGGAGCAATTAACTTGCTAAACAAGGCAGCACAGTATTCAGAACCAAAAAATAATAAAGTCAGCATGTAAAACTCAGAGAAGAGAGTTATCCCTGAGGAATTCGTGGTTGGGAAAGATTAAAGAAGGAAGGGGAATTTGAGGTTTGTCTTAAATATGTATATTGTGAAGCAGTGATAATGTTTCCGAGGAGAAATTAGAAGAAATTATAACTTTGCATATATCAGTGCTAATAGAGTAAGGAAATACATCAAAAAGTATTTGGTAGGAAGGAATGAAGATATAGGTTGGAGCCCCGTAGAGAGCCTTGTAAAAACCCACAAAATTGACACAATAGCTATCACACATTTAATTCTATGGTATTTCAGATGATATATTAAAAACTTTATAGTTGCATACAGGGGGCATCATTATTCTCAGGATACAGATGAGGAAACTGAGCCATAGACAACTTGTGATTTGCCCAAGGTAAAAACTCATTAAAAGCAGTGTCTACCTGAATGTCTGCCTAGTTGCGTCTGTCTACAAAGCCCTGGTGCCTCTATTCCTCTCAGTTTGGGCATTAGCTTGCCTAACACTTAAAGCCAGAAACAGTTACTTTTTTCTATTACCTTTTAAATATTTCTGTGGTTGCTTGTGTGAAAATATTTTCCACCTTTGCTATAACATTTTTTAAAATGTAAACAATTTTCCTGGACTCCTTTTTCTCTTTTACCAATTATTGCCAGAGAGCTTAGAAAACAGAGACATAGAGACTCACCTATTTAGTGTCCTCAGTTTCTCTTCTATTTTCTGGAAGGGGTGCCAGTGCCTTGTACAGACGGTCTGTCGGACAGACAGATGGTCCAAGCATCTCTAGTGTTATGTTCTAGAGGGAAACATGTCTAAGAACTGCCAGCTCAGAATGGAATGGCACTTAACACAACCATGAAGAGTTGACAAAAAGGCCACTCTCTGACCTTCTAGTATTCAGCCTAATTTTTTCTTTTTAGATTTTTAGTTTTCAGAGATGAGAGAGACAGTTTGTCTGCTTTGAGTAGAAGCCAGTTTCTATTTCTCTCAAGCTAGAGGGATGACAGTTTCACAATAATACATTTAGAAATTTGCCAGGTAGTTTCATAGGATGTTTATTTTTCTTGGCTTAGAATCTGGATCCAAGATAAGGGTCCAGGAAAGGCAAAAGGGAGACTATTTGAAGAGAGTCAGCTCTAATTCTGACCACATCTACTTAAAGAAGCAAAAAAGCTTTTTTTTCTTTTTTTTTTTTTCCATCAAGAGGAAACTAACTGCTCAGACTGAATCTTTGGTCATTACTATCATCCCTGGGTAGGGGTCGGGGGAGGCCAGTAGAGAGTCACTTACCAGGTGCCTGTTTGAATAACAGCTTGATCTTCTTCCCTGATGAGAGCAGAGATAGGAGGTTGAGAAACAGAGAAACAGCTAATTTGCTCTCCTGTCTGGGCCTGGGTATGGTTCCAGAAAAACCTGCCTTTCTATCTATTTTACTCACCCCTCACAGTAGTTAGTGATTTTCGGGGCCAGAATATAGGGACATTTTTTTTTTGCTCCTTACGTCATCTTTTTTCCTACCCTTCTTACCCAGTGGAAGCCACAGAAGATACAAAATCAAGCTAGTATTAGGCAACACCTCCTATCTTTGACATTTATTCAGATTATTCTCTCGCCTGATGGCCTGCTAGAGTTTCTTGGTTTCTTGCTTCCTTCTTCCTGGGTTTTTACTTCAGCTTCATATTTAGCTCCAATTTTTCCAACATCTGCCTAAGCCCCCAGGCCCACTTTCTGTTTTGACGATGTCTTCAAACCTTTTCAAATCTACATCCTTTGCTCTAGCCTCTGTTCTGTACACTTACACGGTTTTAAGTAGCCTAGGGCTTCAAATTAGAGGCAATGCTTCTGCTAGCTCCAGCCTTGCAATATTGGCTACCCTACTCCACAGCTTCCTTGCTAGAAGTGAAGAATAGAGACTACCTTTGCATAATTAACTCAAATCTTCCCAATCTGCAAACTCTGGTTATATATTTGACAACTATCTCATTTCTCTGTCATTAGATGTAAGTATCTTTTAAAAAGTACAATATTCTTATCTGTCAAATCAAGATCATGATAACAACTAGCTTGTATTCAGCACTTACTATGTGTTTAAAAGTTTACATTTATTATAAAAATATTTGATGTTTTCTCCAAAACAACTGTGAAGTAGGTATTATACAAATTTTAAAGATGGTTAAATAAATGGCCAAAATTATATAGCAAATGTCAGGACAAATCAAATATCTATATTTAGAAATACTGTGAAATGCTGTCTTCTAAGTCATTTAAAAATATGTATAATACCTTTCTTCACAAGAGAATACATAGGGTTTCTGTGTTTGCATGTATAAAAATAAGATTTAAAGTTTAAAGCTCTATGTAGCTGGGCGCGGTGGCTCATGCCTGTAATCACAGCACTTTGGGAGGCGGAGGCACATGGATCACCTGAGGTCAGGAGTTCGAGACCAGCTTGGCAAACATGGTGAAACCCCATCTCTACTAAAACTACAAAAATTAGCCAGGCATGGTGGCAGGTGCCTGTAATCCCAGCTACTCAGGAGGCTGAGGCAGGAGAACTGCTTGAACCTGGGAGGTGGAGGTTATAGTGAGTAGAGATTATACCATTACACTCCAGCTTGGGCAACAGAGTGAAACTCCATCTCAAAAAAAAAAAAAAGCTCTATGTAAATGTTAATTGTTGCTAAGTTCTATCCTGAAATTATTTATTAATGATACCACATATATTTCTGTAGCCCACTATAACAAATAGCTGATTAAGGGGCAATCATTTCTCAATTTTAAAGCAGAAATACTGTGGATGCTGATGAAGTAAAGCTCCAAAAAAAAAAAAAAAAAAAAAAAACAGACGTCTGCAGCAGCCTCATTTGTGCATCTGGTGAAATACAGTAGAACCTTACTAAATTACACTAATGAGTTGGAGACCCATTACAAATTATCACATTTGCCCAATTAGTGAAGGGGCAACATAAAGGAAAAAGACTATTAAGCAAGCCAAGCTGATATAAAATTGTAAGCAACCCTTAAAGATGTTAAAAACATACCATATAAACAAACACCCACAAATGTACCTCTACAATGGTGAGGCTGCTAAGATTATTATCAAACACACAAGTATTTGTACAATATATTTGTGTGGATTTTTTTTCTTCTGTTTCTTACAGGATAGAAGAATGAATGGCAGTTCATTGTAACTATTTTATGTTTTAACTGAATCAGGATTTGAGTGAATGTTGGAACATTTTTGTGTCGTAGATTGTGGTGCTATATTTAGTTAAATTGTATTATATACTTTCAGAGTTGTCTTACCATTGTAAGCACATTAATGGGTATTACGACCTTGGAATCTTGTCAGTTACGGTACTTTTACCTACTAAGTTGTTCTTCACATATTCTCAGAAGGTAGGACACTTGCTGATCAAATTATCTCAATAAACTTACTTTGGGGACAAAAATGAAAGGCAAAGTATCTACCAACTTCCATGGGATTCTAAATTCTCACCCTTTAGAACTTAAGATATCATAGTGTTTTTAAATAATTAAGATTGGATTATTTTTCATGGGGTTTTAATAGCTTCAAAATAGAGTTTAGTACAATTTGTAATTGGAAACTGGGAAATTTCTTAGTTACATATTTCATGTATTGATTCTATGCCCGTGATGAGGATGAACATAAATCTTATTTAATTCTTAGTATAAACATATGCAGGTAATATTATTATTATGTCTAGTTTACAGATGAGGAAAATGAGGCTTAGGAGAGCTTAAGTAACTTGCAAAGATAATATAGCTAATAATTGTTAGAGCTGGGACGTGAGAAGATGCAGTCCTGTTTTAAAGGAGCTTATACTCTACCAGACATATGGTCACATTCATAGCATGCTTTATGCTAAAAATGTGTCTTCCAAGCCCAGATCTTCTGCATAATTAAAACGATGGCCTACTCTGTCTGCTTCCTTTTCTCTATTTCTCCTGATTACTGTGTTTTGATCAGATGTTCAATATGATATCATTTTTGCTTTAGTTTTGTGATTTCAGAACTCCTTTGCTCTTTACTCTGTAAGGACTTTACTTGTTAAACTTAAAACAGATGGTCTTTTGGTGCACATGGTCTAGCAACAATGAACCGCAGTCTCCTTGGTAAGGAAAGTGGCCACATGTGGCCTCAATTCTCTGAGGTAAATAGAAAAATAAGGCCACAAATTCCACATATCCTTGTATGCGCATTATTTTGCAATATGACACCCCATGAAAGTGTGGATTCTGTTCCTTTACCCCTAGAATCTGACTTTGTGGCTTACTTTGATGGAATGTGGAAGAAATAACATTACATAACCTACAAGGATAGGCCTTATAAAGCCTTGTAGCTTCCATTTTCCTCCATTGGAGAACTGCCCTGGGACCACTGAGAAAGAAAACCCATCCAGCCTAATGGAAGTCACATATAGGAAAACTGACCCACAACTCTCTCAGTCCCCCTCATTGCATGTCACTAACAGCCAGCACAAGCTGCCAGTGAGGCTAACTTGGGCCTTCCAGCCCAGCCTGTTCTCTGGCTGAATGCAGGTGCATGAGTGAGTAAAGGAAAAACAAGCAGAGCAATCACCCATCCAATGCAGAGAATGGTTAGATATGCATAACTTTTGTTTTAAGTCTCTCCGTATTGAGGTGGTTTATTACAGAGAATAGTTAACTCAAACAGGCTTATATATTACACAAGCATTACTCATTTCCTAGAATTTAAGCTGGGGCAGGAATAGATCTGTGAGTTTCAAGTTGTTGTCTACTGTGTTTTCTTGAAAAAGAGTAACCTGGTAGAGTGAATGGATATCTTTGCAACGCAGAGCAGCTTTTATTAAATGTCTAGACTTTGCTAATTGGGAGCTTGACCTTCATTCACTTTCACTTGTTTTAACGTTATTATTGAGTCATTTTTTTATTCAACAAATAAATGTGTAGAACCTACTATGTGTCTGACACTGAATTTTATAAGTAATGTCATCTAAATGATTAACAGCTTCAACATAAAAAGGAAACACATTTTCCCCAAACATCTATGGCAGTAAGTTTTACATAACACGTACACACACACACACACACACACACACGCAGTCACTCATTCATACACACTGTGGATTCCCTCTTCCTGCTTGGATCTTCATTTGAAGAAAGAAAAAAAGTTCTTTTTTTGTTATAAAATAATTTGTATGTTTTATTCACACATTTATATTTAATTCCTCCAGTAACTCTTTAAGAAAGGTGTAATTATTGTTCACATTTTACAGATGGGAAGGCTGAAGATTAAAAGATTAAGTGATGGATTCAACATTATGCAACCAATAGGTAGGGAATTCAAGATTTAAATATGGGTCCTCTGATTTACCCTTCTGGGAACTTTTCATTGCACCATTCACTCTGCCTCCATACAAGACTGTGACGCCAGCCTCAGTGCCTTCTTCTTCTCCTTTCCTTTCCCTCTTCCATTTACTCCTTTTGTCTCCCAGTGACTCCCTTTTATAGCCTACTCCATCCCTTAAAAATCACTTGCTATCTCACGTGGGGAGGGGGCATTCAGGTTGCCTCAGAATGTCCTTTGTGGGGCAACATGGATCTTGATATGCTTTTATGATCCCTTCATTCAGAATTAAAATGCCAGAGAAATAAGCTCTGGGGAGAAGGGATTTTCTCATGCACCCTTTATGAGATATTTCTTGAGAGATTACAGTGTTTTCATTATGCAGAATCTTCTGGAACATGGGAAGGAAGAGAGATGGTGAAGCGAAGGTTGCATGTTAAATCTTCCTTTCTTCTAGTTTTGAGGTACAGTTTACTGCCGGAGCTAAGGGGAAAAGAATAGAAATTAAGTTAGATGTCGGGCGTGGTGGCTCATGCCTGTAATCCCAGCAGTTTGGGAGGCCAAGGCAGGCGGATCACCTGAGGTTAGGAGTTGGAGACCAGCCTGGCCAACATGAAGAAACCCTGTCTCTACTAAAAATACAAAATTAGCCGGTCGTGGTGATGCATGCCTGTGATCCCAGCTATTCGGGAGGCTGAGGCAGGAGAATCACTTGAACCCGGGAGGTGGAGGTTGCAGTGAGCTGAGATCATGCTATTGCACTCCAGCCTGGGCAACAAGAGCGAAATTCCATCTCAAAAAAAAAAAAAATTAAGTTAGACTTCCTGTCCTGATACTAATGTGACTCAATCTTATTTTCTCTCCACTTTTCTATACTTAATCATTGTATCTTCTAAAATCTCATTTCCTTACCCAATTTTGTACTCAAGCTTATTATGTAGCCAATGACTTTTTGCATAAACACTTCAGTTCATGCAGACCAACTATTAAATGCTCATTGAGATCTGTCACCTAGAAGCTTGCAAGACACATCTTCGTCTACTCTGGTTCAATGATTACTCTACTGGATGATGAAGGAGCCACCACATACAAGCTAATAGTCATCCCTTGGTATCCATGAGGGATTGGTTCTAGCACCCACCCGTGAATACAAAAATCCATGGATGCTCACGTTCCTTATATAAAATGATTTAGTATGTTCATACAACATACACACATCCTTCCATACACTTAAATCATCTCAAGATTATTTATAAATTGTAATACAACAGAAATGCTATGTAGTTAGTTGTTATACTTTATTATTTAGGGAATACTGACAAGAAAAGAAGTCTGTATGAATTCAGTATAGACACAACTGTGCATATTTTTAAAATATTTTCCATCTATGGTTGGCTGAATCCACTGGTTCAGAACCCACACATACAGAGAGCCAACTGTACTCATTATTATTACATTTTTTCTCTTCAAAGCCACCATGTTTTATAGCTACTGGCTTGTCTGTTTTTATAAATATTTCAAAGCATTAGAGGTTCGGAAATTCCTTCGCATCTGTGGAATTTACCTGTGTTCCACTAATATCAGACTGCTCTGAGGCTACCCTTAGCTCTTCTGTGATGTTTCACATTGTGCCACATGTGCCCATAATACATACTCAGGGAACAGAGGAAAAGGTAATATGAAATTGAGGCTCCCGGGAGGGCGCAGTGGCTCGCACCTGTAATCCCAGTACTTTGGGAGGCTGAGGCGGTGTGATCACCTGAGGTCAGGAGTTTGAGACCAGCCTGGCCAACATGGTGAAACCCCATCTCTGCTAAAAAAAAAAAAAAAAAAAAATAGCTAGGTATGGTGGTGGGCACCTGTAATCCCAGCTACTCGGGAGGCTGAGGCAGGACAATCACATGAACCTGGTAGGCGGATGTTGCAGTGAGCTGAGATTGCACCATTGCACTCCAGCCTGGGTGACAAGAGTGAAACTCAGAAAAAAAAAAAAGGAGAAGAAGAAGAAGAAAAGAAAGAGAGAGAGAAAAGAAAAGAAAAGAAAAAGAAAGAAAGAAAGAAAAAAGAAAAAGGAGAGAGAGACTCCCTTTATTAAATTTGTTTCCTTATTTTATTTTACTTTTTGAGAGAAAGTCTTGCTCTCTTGCCCAGGATAGAGTGCAGTGGCATGATGAGGGCTCACTGTAGCCACAACTTCCCAGGCTCAAGGGATCCTCCTGCCTCATCTCCCCAGGTAGCTGGGGCTACAGGCATGCACCACCAGGCCCAGCTAAATTTTTTGGATTTTAGTAGAAATGGGGTTGCGCTGTGTTGCCCAGGCTTGTCTCTAACTCCTGAGCTCAAGTGATCCTCTTGCCTTAACCTGCCAAACTGCTGTGATTACAGGTGTGAGCCACTGTGCCTGTACAAAATTTGCTTCCTTCCGCTAATTTGTTTCTTCTAAGCCTTCGTTAATTCTTTTTGGGATTTGTCTTTCAAGTCAGTGTTAATATGATGAGGTTGGATTTGCACCTATGTTGAAGCAAAAAAAAAAAAAAAAAATGAAGCAAACATAAAAATAAATAAATAAACAACTAGAAGGGGTCTTGGACTAGAAATCAAAAGTATAAGCTCTACCATTTCATAGCAATACCCTTATGCTTTCTGAAATCAGCTTTATCCTTTGTTAAATGAGAATCATACATGCCTCAAAAGCATTTTCTGCAATGCAGAACATTCTGCATACATAAGTCATTGTAATTGTTGGGCAGAAATTTGAAGATAGATGAACTATTTCAGATTATACAGATGAACCATGTCAGATTATACAGTATAAAAATCTAATGGCTGCTTTTATAGCAAGAAAGAAGAGAGAACTGTGTCTTGAATTAAAATTTTTAAAAGTTCCTATTTGTTGAAATTTGCCATTATTTTTTCATATTAATACTTGATGTAGGAAAAGATATGTTGATAAATGATATGTTTATATGTTTTTGGTAGCAATGTATATTGGAATAACACTTTTTTAGAAAGCAGTTTGACTTTGTATTATGGGTCATAGAATTTTTTATTTACTTTGATCCTGTTCTAGAAATTTATCTTAAGGAAATATGAAAAATGCAGTATGCACAAATATGCTAATAAAATTATTTATAAAGGTAAAAAATGGCATCAGCCTACATGTCAAACAAAAGAAACATATGAATAAATTAATTATGCATAATTATAAGGCAGCTTCAAAAATTTATGACCTGGAAGGTTTTGTATAATGACAACTATATAAAGAAAATATTAATGCATATGTAAATTTGAAAGACTGAATAGTAATATACTGAAATACTAACGATGATTGCATTATTATAATTTTTTTAAACCTTCCTAAATTTATGTTTTATTTCTGAGGGCAGAAGATGTTTGGACCAGTTAATATAACTCTTGGCTATAAGTAATAGTAATTTGACTCAAGAAACCTAAATGAATTGGAGTTCATTTTTCTCATTTAACAGTAAGTCCAGAAATTGTAGGTCATAGTTCTGTGACTTAACAGTGTCAAGGGTGGGAGCCCTGTTGGCCTTTATTTCTTTGTTGCCAGATAATTGCTGAAGTTCTTGCCATCTTCTCTACATTCAAGGCAGAAGGAATTAAATAGAAGGAAGAGACATGCCAGTTACATCTATCTTTTTTTTTTTTTTTAACTGGAAAAAAATAAGTTTTCTCAGAGGCCCCCAGCTTAAGTCTCTGAATGAAGATTGAGTCAATTTGGGTATCTCTACTTGAAATGGAGGCTGAGAAAACATATGAGATGTGGAAAAAAAAAAAAAAGAGGGTTGAAAGTAACTTTGGGGTGGCTGATAAACCCTCTAGCCCACCATGATAAACTATGGCATGGGATCCTGGAAGATCTCCGTATGCCTCATATCCAGAGGAAGTCCCTATTGTTCCTATGTCAGCCACCCTGACTGCTAATGATTCTGCTTTTCTACTTCCATTTTGCCTCTACCTTCCACCTTTGTCTGTCACACCAACACACACACAAAAAATAAACGCTAGGAGGGGAAGTGAGGGTGAGCCTCAGTTCCTCATTCTGGATTCTTGACTCTGCTTAAGACATTCAGATTCCCTTAGCATATTCAGTTACAGTCCTGGCAAAAACAAATACAGCTGATATAGGTCTCAATTTCTATGCAGCTCCAGTGTTGCATTTCTTTAGTCATGCATATTAAATAGTCCTTAAAAACAGAAGAAAGAGAGTGTTGTCTCTTCCCCCTCTCTACCCTTGAGAGGACTGGCTTGGCTCTTCATGACTCACTTATTATCTCAGCATTATTATAGTAATTGAGTTCTCTAGTACTGCTATAAAGATACTACCTGGGATTGGGTAATTTATAAAGAAAAGAGGTTTGATTGATTCACAGTTCCACATAGCTGCAGAGGCCTCAGGAAAAGTACAGTTATGGTAGAAGGCAAAAGGGAAGCAAGGACAATTTTACATGGTGGCGGGAGATAGAGAGCAAGGAGGGAGCTCTGGACACTTATCAAACTACCAGATCTCGTGAGAACTCACTCACTGTCATGAGAACAGCAAGGGGGAAATCCGCCCCTATGATCCAGTCACCTCCCACCAGGTCCCTCCCTTGACACATGGGGATTACAATTTGAGATGAGATTTCGGTGGGGACATAGAACCAAACCATATCAGTCCAATAGATGGAATCTTTAAGCTGGAGACTGTTTTATTAGACTATACTTTTTTTAAAAAAAAAACATATGTAGTGTGTTACTCTCCTCGTAACTGTCATTTGATTTGTGCTTTTAAAAAAAAAGCTTACATAGTTCTCTTGATGCTGAGAAAATTAAAAAGTAAAAATTAAAAGGAGACCATAGATAAAACCTATAAAATATATCTGGAATCTGTTTCTTTTTAATTGTAACTGGCCCCAATTCACCATCATCATTAGTTTATGCCATGTCAGTAATTTTTCTCCCCCTTTCACTCTAGTTTTCTTCTAACCTATTCTCTCTAGAGTGGACAGACAAACTCCTTTTTTCCAAAAATATTAATCATGGATAGCTATATGCAAAAAAATGAAACTGGACCCATGTCTCTCGCCATATACAAAAATTATCACAATATGAATTAAAGTCTCAAATATAAGACCTGAAACTACAAAAATCTTAAAAGAAAACCTAAAAAAAACTGAAAACAAACAAACAAACAAGAACTCTTCTGGACATTGGCCTACGCAAAGAATTTACGACTAAGACTGCAAAAACAAAGGCCACAAAAATAAAACTAGACAAATTTGACTTAAACTAAAAATTTGCACAGGAAAAGAAATAACAGAGTAAACATACAACTTACTGAATGAGAGAAGTATTTGCAAACTATGCATCCAACAGAGGACTAATATCTAGAATCTACAAGGAACTCAAACAATTTAGCAATTAAAAAAAACCTCATCAAAGCAAAACCCATCAAAGCCATCAAAACTCTATTCCTTTCAGAGATGCTTTCTGCACCCATACTAACTAAACTGGGACTTTCCACACAGCCACCATCTCTGTGTTGTCTTCCACGAGTTGCCACAAAGTGGGCAAAAACATGAACAGATGTTTTTTAAAAGACATACAAGCTGCTAACAGACATATGAAAAAATGCTCAACATCAATGCAAATTAGTTATTGTAATAAAAATGAAAATAAATACCACAATGAAATACCATCTTCCACTAGTCAGAATGCTTATTATTAAAAAATAAAAAAATTGGATGTTGGCAAGGATGTGGAAAGAAAGGAATGCTTATACAAATTGGTGGGAATGTAAATTAGTACAACCTCTGCGAAAAACAGTATGGAAATTTCTCAAAGAGCTAAAAATAGAACTACCATTTGATCCAGCAAGTCCACTATTAAATATCTACCCAAAGGAAAACAAATCCTTATATAAAAAAGATATCTGCAATTGTATGTATATTGCAGCATTATTCACAATAATAAAGTAATGGAATCAACCTAAATGTCCATCAATGGGTGGTAGGAGAAAGAAAATTTGGTATATATATACCATGGAATACTACTCAGCCATAAGAAAGAATAAAATCATGTTATTTGCAGCAACATGGATGCAGTTGGAGACCATTATCCTACGTGAAATGAATCAGGAATTTACAAGGGGGAGCTAAACAATGGATACTCATAGATATACAGAGTGGCATAATAGACATTGGAGACTCCAAAAGGGAGGACAGTCAGAGGAATTTAAGGGATGAAAAATTATCTGTTGGGTACAATGTACACTATTCAGGTTATGATTACAGACTTCACCACTACACAATATATCCATGTAACAAAATGGCACTCATATTCCCCAAATCTACAAAAATAAAAACAAATGAATCAGTTGCTAAAACAAAAAAAAATTTAAAAACACCTACCAATTTATCTAATGCATATTTTGCATTTAGAATCAAATCGGTTTCCTTACTTGTGATCCTCAGGTGTTCATTCAATATATATTAAATGAATGAATGAAGAAATAATGAGAAAAAGTATTTCTGTGTCTAAAAAGTGAATTATTAAAGGTTGGTGATAAGATTGGAAAAGCTGACGTGGAGCCAAAATTAAGACCTTCAGTGGTATGCTAATTGGTTTGACATTTACTTGTTTTACTCCATCTCATGTCATTCTCTCTTTATTCACAGTGCTTCAGCATCAATATTCTGAGAGGGGCTCCAGGGATAGTATACCCTGATACTGTTTTCATTGCAATTTCTTTCTCATCGTTTATATCCCAATTTCCTTTTACTCTTTCAGAGATGCTTTCTCTGCTCATACTAACTGAACTAGGACTTTCTACAAGGTCACCATCTCAGTGTTTTCTTCCATCTCAGCTTTTTGTTGGATTATTTTTGAAAATTTGTATTATTATATTTGTTAATTGTCTTGTATTTGGTAAGTCTACATCATTAGAATGTAAGACTTTTAAGAGCAGAGATCTTTTTCATCTAGTGTCTAGTCAGTTCCTGAACAATAATAGATTTACTATAGATACCTGTTTAATAAATAATGTTGATATGAAGACCACACAATAAAACAAATCTAGGCAACAAGTACAGTGTCTGCCACATGTTATTTGCATAAAAATTGTTGATCTCTTTTTTTCTTCATCCATTTCCCCAGCGCTGTAAACTCCTCCAAGACAGACAGGTACCATATTGTAATTATTTATTTATTTATTTATTTATTTATTTATTTATTTATTTGGGATGGAGTTTTGTTCTTGTCGCCCAGGCTGGAGTGTGACAGTGTGATCTCAGCTCACTGCAGCTTCCAGCTCACAGGTTCAAGTTATTCTCCTTCCTCAGCCTCCCACGTGGCTGGAATTACAGGTGCCCACAACCACGCCCAGCTAATTTTTGTATTTTTAGTAGAGGCGGGGTTTCACCATGTTAGCCAGGCTGGTCTCAAACTCCTGACCTCAGATGACCCATCTGCCTCATCTTTCCAAAGTGCTGGGATTACAGGCGTAAGCCAGGGCACCCAGCCCATATTGTAATTATCTTTTGCCCCCAGGTCCAACATACTCTTTAGCGCAAAAAAGTCAGGAGATTTTTATAGTTAACAAAAACAGAAAGAACAAAGATGTAATGAGTGAATAAGGAAAATCTTAACAAATACAAAGACATTGGAATGGGGCAGAAGCATTTTGGGAAACAAGGGTTAGAAAAATCAACAAAAGCCTGGGGATGAGTGTACAAAAAAGCTTGAAGGTTCTGTGAAGACATGAACTGTTCCTATCTTTGAAGCACTAAATCCGCATTAAATCCTTGGTTTAGAGGAATGTTCCTGCAACTGGTGTGTGTGTGTGTGTGCACGCGTGCGTTTGTGTGTGTGCGTGTGTGTCTTAATGAGCAAGAGAGAGGTTTTGTGGTTGGAAAAGAAGGCAGTGAAAGTTTGGAGATAATACTGGAAAAGGTAAATGATAGCAAGATTTCAGAGAGACTAGACTGTACAACTAACTACGTTGACACCATTTTTGTCAGCAATGGTTGACCTTTGAATATTTGTACTGTATTTTCAGAGGTGACTCAATTCAGGAAGCTGAAGTAGGGTGGGGAAGATAAGAGTTCATTGTTAGGTCCAATAAAATCTAATCTCTAATGATACCTGTTTCTAGAAGCACAGCTAGGGCTTGTATTTGGTGTTATGTTACATTTAGTAACAGTACTTTTCTTTGGTAAGATTGAAAAGTATTGAGTATTTTAGGGCAGAATGGAGATACTAACAAAAAGTTTGCAGGTCACATGGTTTTTTCATCTGTTCATTTATCAGAGTTTGAGATTTATCATGTTTATTGGATTATCAAATCGAAACCCATTGTAGGAAAAATATTGGTGATTGTTTCTTTCCCCTTCTTAAAGGTAGGGCATTGAAATCTCATTTCAGGATGTTAAAAGTACTAGTTTTAGGGACTCTTGAAAGATGAGAAGAGTTTTCCATTCAGCTTTTGAGAAACGTTGGTATAGGTCATTTGATGCTGTGTTGTGGTCTGCAAGGAAAAATGATTTAGAGAAGTGGCATTGTATAACCTAAATTCAAATGGACATGCTTTCAGAAGTAGAAGTGAATGTTGTGAAAGAGGCGCTCTGTGATGATTATGCCACATGTAAGATTTCTGTACATTATCAGACAGTGGAGGCTGGTCAGTCATTTCTATAAAAGGTTCTCTGGTTTTGCTAACTAATTTCATAGACATTATTGCCACTGTGGGACTTTGACAGGTCAAGAATTTGTGTAGCCTCTTTAAAATCAGTTGTCTTCCCTGGTCCTCCTTAGTCTTGACAGAAATTCCAGTTTTGTACTGAATGCCTGTCAAACAACAGGAAAACTAGGGATATTAAATGTATTATCAAAATATCTTGAGAAATAACATGGTCCTGCCACTCTTCTTTTAGAGGGTGTATGTTTATCTTAACAGAGTTGTCATGAAATACATCTAGTATATATTCAAAAAGCAAAGTATTACTAATTACATGTATTCAGTGAAAAAACTGTTCCTGGGTCTTCTATATTTGGGAAATGTTTTTTTCGGAGACAGTCTTGCTTTGTCACCCAGCCTGAAGTGCAGTGGCACGATCTCAGCTCACTGCAACCTCCACCTCCTGGGTTCAAGCCATTCTCCTGCCTCAGCCTTCCCAGTAGCTGGGATTACAGGTGTCCATCATCACACCCAGCTAATTTTTATATTTTTAGTACCGACAAGGTTTCACCATATTGGCCAGGCTGGTCTCGAACTCCTGACCTCATGATCTGCCCACCTCAGCCACCCAAAGTGCTGGAATTATAGGTGTGAGCCACCACTCCCGGCCGGGAAATGTTTAGGCTATTTTCCTTTTACAGAGATATGTAAAAATTATTATTTGAAGAATTCAAGAAGTCTTGTGTTAAATAATCATGTTTAATTGTATTCAATTCAATGTTTTCTAAACGTACTTGAATATAGAACACTATTTTTATGGAACATCTGTTAACACTTTGCAAATTAATAGTGCTATGTGAAACCCACTTGGGAAATGATGACCTACATAATAATTGTACTATGAATGGAAAAATATTTATTGACAAATAACCATGCGATTCTCATGTGAGCATGTGAAGATAATTTATTTTCTTATGACATAAGTTTCCGAGGAACATATAAGCTTTTGGTAACAAGTCATTTTAAATTATGTGTGTAAAGCACATAGTGGAATGCTTGTTCCTTAGTAGGTACTTAATAAATGTTAACCATTATTAAATTAGTAAATTCACATTGAGAAACCAACATCTTATTGTATCGGTATTGATCAACGGGTTCTCTTTAGTAATAGATTATGAGACCTTCTAGGGTCTAATAATTTTTGTCAAAGCACAAGAGAATTGCATTCCTGATTTGTATCTATCAATTATTTTTCATATGTACTGATGTTTTCCGTAATAACAGTAGTTGTATCTCCACAAAATATTACTGGAATCACATTCTAATATTGTTCTAACATGAATGCTCTCTTGCACATACATCATATGGTATGCAATAATATCATCTTAGATTTATTTCATTATCTTCAATCCTGCAGCTCTGTATTACTCTTAGTGATTGTGATTGTAATAAAAGGAAGCATCAATATCCTATCTATGTAAAAATCCAGGAGTAAGGACCTTGTGGACTTTTAATTCTCACTCAGTCTTTCAGATGTTGGTTGCTTCTCTGACACATGGGGCCATTCTCTTTATTGCTGAGGTTGGCTGAAAGTAGTCCCTGGCTTATAAAATGCAAGATAACTACATCCTTAACTGTAAAATGCATCCAGATACTGCTCCTTTCCCTCACACCTCAGCCTGAAAACAAAATAAAACAAAAAGCAGGCAAGAATAGAAAGAGTATTCTTAGCTGAGCCAGCATGATATAAATGCTGTATTACCAGCTGCTCACTGAGCCACAGCTGAACAGATCTGCAGACTTCAAGCTGCCCCACATCCTCCTCTTAATATTGATGGGAGAAAATCCCTGTGGACTTCCCAAGTAGGAAGTCTTGCTTACCGAAACTGACACTCTAAGAGAAAGGTGCACTTCTTGCTAGTCTTTGTAGTGTGAAAACTTCCAGGACATAGATGGTAGGAGTATCCTTAGGCACATCAGCATAGTAGTGAATTCTTCTATTTGCAGACTTTGATGTGCACGAAGTCCTTCCCTGTATTTTGTATCATGGGATGTACGTCCTTCCCTGTATGTTGTATTATGGGGGCTTAAACAACCTGTGAAGATTATTTCGCAGATACAAAAATGAGGCTTATGGAAGCAAAGTGACTTGACCAAAGATTTTGACCATACATCATCAAAGTCTGAGGTTGTCCCAGATAAGCAAATAGAAGGTATTGAATGCGGTTTTCAATTTTTTTTGCTTTCTTAAAAAAAAATTATCTGAAAAGTCTATTAAACAAAGAGATTCCCAGATGGCTTTTTCTTCCCTTAACCCCACCAAGTATGAGGACTTTGCAGGTTTCAGGGTGAGAGGAAACCAAAGGATGTGGCAGTGCTTTCCAAATTTTTAATGTGTTTACAAATAAATTGGGAATCTGTGGAGGGGCCTGAAGATGTGCATTTCTAGGAAGATCTCAGGTGATGGTTGCCACTGCTGAATATCTATGGACCATGACTTGGGTAACTAGGTCTAACTGATTCTGATGGAAGTGGACTTGAATGCAGGAAAACTATGTTAAAGATCCCTCCATCTGACAATATTTAGTAAGTTCTATAATTGGAATCATGCTTGAATCGGGTTTGCCTTTAGACTGAGAAAGCTATCATAAATGTAAAATTATGGGTTAGTGGGAGCAACTTTTAAAAAAGAGAACAATAACTATATGTATTAGAGTGCTCTAGAGGGACAGAATTAATAAGATATATATTATATATATACACATATATATGTACACACACACACACACACACATATATATATGGGAGTTTATTAATAAGTATTAACTCACATGATCACAAGGTCCCACAATAGGCCGTCTGCAAGCTGAGGAGCAAGGAAGCCAGTCCGAGTCCCAAAGCTGAAGAACGAGTCCGATGTTTGAGGGCAGGAAACATCTAGCACGGGAGAAAGATGTAAGCTGGGAGGCTAAGTCAGTCTAGCCTTTTCATGTTTTTCTGTCTGCTTTGTGTTAGCTGGCAGCTGATTAGATGGTGCCCACCCAGATTCAGGGTGGGTCTGCTTTCCCTAGCCCACTGACTCAAATGTTAATCTCCTTTAGCAACACCCTCACAGACACACCCTGGATCAATACTTTGCATCCTTCAATGCAATCAAGTTAAAACTCAGTATTAACCATCACACTATAGAAGCCCAATTTGGAATTCATGTTAGATTTCTTCTTTCAGGATCACTGGTTTTGATTTAAATATATCATGAAAATTGCATAGAGATCAAGAGGGGCAGAGTATGATTAAAATTATAGAGGGAAAGTGGAGTGTTATATATGCTTTGGTAGTGGTTATTTTTTTCTGAAAAACAAAAGCTAAAACTTATATTGCTGATAAGCAAATAATACCAGGACATAGATTTCACAACTAAATAATTTCATAAACTCGTGTTTCACATACTATTTTCTGAAAGTTTGTATTTGTTTCCTTCTTGGGCTATTGTGATTTGGGGCTATTATCTGGGGTCATCAAGGTGTTTTATTGAGGCATTGAGAGGAGAAGACACAGGGTGACCTTCTGTAGAATCCCTCCTTTTGCCATAGCCCAAACACCTTTGTCTCTATGCAACATTTTATCTTCTAAAACAATTGAGATATATACCTGATACCCCACTGTTGTCTCTAATTCAAAGTATCAAAGTTTCAGACGAAAGTGGGAAACTTCCTGCAGACTATAAAGTGCTTTGAGGGATATTTATGGAGACAGGGTTTATTATAGTACTTCTCCACCACAGGGGGGAAAAATGATGCCAGCCCTGATTTTGGTCTCATTACACCAGGATTTGATTTTAATGAAGGAAAATGATTTAATTATAAAATGTCTCTAGAGCACTGGCCATGATGACAGTATCCTATAGGGAGACTCCATGTCTGTGTGCCTGTGCATGTGTGTGTATGTTTGCTGTGCATTTCCTCTCTACATCTTTCCTTAATTTTTCTTTATTTTTCTACTATTTTCTCCACTTTGAAAATCATAAAATAGCCCCTAAACCACTTGTTTTTTGAGAACTTTGATATCTACAATATTCTTTTATTAATTAAAGTCACATGATATCTAATGTTAATATAACCTAATGACACTGGCATCCTTTTTTCTACCCAGGAAAGCATTGCTTTAATCCTCCTCACCTAGATTTGTCAGCTTCTACTCTCATTCACTCCCAGACTTTGACTGACTGCTTCACACTCAAGTGGTAATGACTGATACAAGCTATTGTGTTACCTCTCCCACGGAAACCTGTATTTTAATGTACAAATAAAACGTTAAGCTAAAGTTTCCACTGCCTAATATGGCATTTCAAATATGATAAATTGGTGAGTCAAACTGAGTAAAGCAAGAACCCTGAAGCAATACCCATAGATGGGTAGGTACTTAATTCACCTTGTTTTGAATTTTTGTTTTGCTATTATTATCTACTGTCTCCTTTGTTTTCGTCTCAAATTTTCCAAGCTCTAAAAACAGCAAATTACTACCAATTATGCATAATGTACCACTTCAACCTAACTTTTCTCGCTGGTGACCACCCTTCTTGGCACATGGCCAATGGCCCTTCTGGCGGAAATGAATCCATTTTTGCAGTTCTTTTAGATGACATACTCCAAGACCTGACCACTAGATGTCTCTGTAACTACATGCTGGACAAAATCAGAGCGCATGGCCCACCACAAAAACCTAAGGCGGGCCATAAAGATTTATCCCTAAATTGCATATACCTATTGGCATTATAATGGAATGCTCTTAAATAAACATAAGGTAGTGCTACTAAGTAATGAGTTATTTGGTTATCTGCATGTGTTTATGTGTCTTAATATTGTCGGCGGTAGTTCTATCAATCCTCAAGAGAAGCTCTGAATAAGAAATTTAACTGGGCATGTGTGTGCGTGTGTGTACGTGTACACACACGCACACACACACACTCTTAGAAATCTTGCTTCTTGCAGGTAGGAGAGACAAAATAACCAATAACCAATCTGAGAGCCCTATAGTCATATATGGAAACATGTATTTGGATGACTAGTTTATTTTTCAAAATAAAATATGATGACCAAGGGGGAAAATT